>NW_025953046.1:340632-438786 GCF_022478825.1 Daldinia caldariorum | reverse complement strand
CGGGCCCGGCGCCCCCCCCCCCCCCCCCCCCCCCCCGCCCCCCCCCCCCCCCCCCCCCCACTGTTAAGCGAGGAAGAGTAAGGCTAATAATTATTACTGGCCCCCCGTTAATCTTCAAATTCACCATGCGTACCACTTATACGTGCAAGGCTTCGATGGGGGGAGGGGGGGGATCGCGTTATTAGGTAACGAGCGGTGGAATTCATGCTCAGACAGCAAGGGCCATACAGTATGTGATTCTCTTACCACCAGAAAAGCAATATAATAATAGCAGGGTCGGTACCGGAAGCAAAACGGTGTTGGTTAGCTTTGGATGTGTGGCGTATGTAATGGTTGATCGTTTATCTTCCTTTTATTTGCTGATTGTATCTGTATGCTGGTTACAAAACACTTACCTACCTACCTATCACACCGGCGACGGTCAGGGGAAGACGCACGTACTCGCATCTTCACATCAGCACCTGATATTGCCGCTCTGGGTCTTCTTTGCAGCGTGAGGGTGCATTCGAATATATCTGTTATTGTATCTGATACTACCCAACGTAGAAAAGATCCTTAGCAATCGCAATACGACCTTGACGTGTATCGTGGTTGTGCATAAAACAGGTACCTAATTCAACCCTAGTCCCCCAGATAGATCCTCCTTGACTTACTTGATACTTTGTGGCTTGTAAGTTTGCCTTAAATATTGAAAATGCATAGAGGCTGGACTAGGATATAGGATATAGGGATCCTTTGTCAAGTAAGACGTATAAACTACCTTTACCGGTCTTCTTGGGGTGATCCTTGTAAAAGTCGTCAGCTCTCACGCAAACTTACATTAAGTACGATGGTACGATAGGTTAAGTACTGCTCACCAAGAAGCCCGGATCAGGGTAGGTTGTACATAAATGTACATACCTTAAGGTGCAGGTTTTAATAGATCCAGATCTTCAAGTTTCCCGAAACCCCCCACATGACGAAGTGACGAGTGAGAACAGAGCACGCCTCATTTAGCCGGATGCATCAGTGCTCGCCCGCAGATTCGAGAAATCTGTGCTGATGCGGAGAGAGAAGCACGCACGCGCAAATTGGAAACGGTGACGAACTGCGATGGTCGATGGCGCCCCATGATACCGCTGATGATGGGCAGGTGATGCATATTTGGGCTTCTTTCACGTCTATACCTGATCCAAAAGCCGAGAGAGAGGGGGCGTTTGTAAATTCATGTCATGTCATGTTATGCCATGTTACTGTATTGTATAATGCTTCACCTATCTTCGTTGAGTAAAGGGTAGGTATGCACTCCAACCTAATAGGTATTAAGTACCTGTCAAGGAGGTCATTGTACCCTGGTACTCTAACAAGGCTCTCCGATACGATTGGTGCCCGGCATACATCACTGTCGCTTTGCTGACGAGGCATAAGACGAATGGTAATCAACTAACCCATCTGTTGGGTTTGGGTTGATCTACATTAGGAGTTCAGATCTTGGGGCCACGACAAGGGGTGGCACAACGTGGGGGAAGTTTGGTTAATCAATAACTAGATCTTAACTAATATCCTTTTGTTGATATATATTTAGGTACTTACTAAAATACAGGGAGACAACTAATCTGCTTGGTAAAGAAAGGAAAAGACATTATTAATGGATCTACTTTTGGTCGTAGTATTTGCTACCAGCATCACCTCATAAGTCATCTCCTTTATAATGTACTAACCGTGTAATGGTTTTTCTTCCTATTAAGAGAAGTCTTTTTTTTCCTAGTTACTATCTTACGTACCTCGTTATTAAGACGGATTTGTTTGCTAGAAAGTATATGAGATTCCTTTTATAGCACATCGATCCAAGCGCCAAAGTGACACCAACTAGGTACTATATGCACGCCGACTGCGACATGAGAAGGATGTTGTATATAATTGTTCTTGAGTCTTGAAATTATTACTTATAGGTTAGTTTAGTCTTAAGCTTATTCCAATTATGAATATTTTTCTAACTCATTATTGTCTTATTGGGTATATGAAGTATTTACTGCAACTTTGGATAGTTGTTAGTTGCTTCATTAGCTTAAGCAACTTCTTTATAATGTCCCTACTAAGGCATGGATTGACGCAATCTCTACTTCGTATCTTTAATTAGAAAAGGCTTGACATATATCTTGAAGTTAAGATTCAGTTTCTGACAGATTTAGATCGTCTTCTTTATTTCTTCAATTCCTCCATTTTCGGGAAATGACGTGTAAATCAAAGACCCAAGGCTCAGGAAGCTCTCCCATAGTAAATATCCCCCCCCCCCTCCTCCTTCCCCCCGGGCACCGGGCTATTCGGGTCGCCCCATAAAACTCCACCACGCACCGCCCCGGAACCATTCCCAAGTCTTATAAGTCCACTTTACAGGGCCACTTATACCCACTCCTCCCGCTAATAAGCTAAGGGCGACCAATTCTATTTTATTTACCCCTTGTCACCTCACAGGGGTTTACTCACACCCATCATGCAGTCATCAGACCGTGATCATTTAACCTACTGTTCTGGTTTTCTGGTTTCTCCACATACCTCTCTCTTTCTCCAATCTTTTCGTTCTTACTTTGGGGTTTTTCTACATTGGAAACTTCTTCGTGTTCTCTTGCTGGGTATACTAGCCGGGATGCATTCCGCATATATCTAAGACGCTTACTCGAAGAACGCCTTAGTTTACTAATAAGGTAATAACAATAAATGAGTATGTTGGTTACCTGAGTAGTACAAAAGGCTGCTTATTGAGTACTGTGTTGAAGGGTTCGAGGCGCGTCGTTGTTTGAAGTTGTTGTTGCTGCTGCTGCTGAACTCGATATCATGTAGATACTACGAAGTATACAAGTATATAATATGGACCTAGCTTTTCAAAAGGTGCGTGCACTACATACATTGTAAAAATAGCAGGTATGTAATATGATTCTTTCGGTAATCTCCCGTATGCAAACATAAACGTACATACATAGGTTAGGTAGATATGACCCTGGATGCTGTATGAGGTAGTGTGTATGTAGGTACCTAACCTTACTAGCAACCTGAATTGCAAAAGCAGAGAGACATACTATGTAGAGCACAGAGGCAACGCCATCCAGGCCTGTCGCCATGTCTGTTTCTGTATTTGCTTGGCTTCTTCCCCCACTGTTACCAAGAGAGCATCGTATTTGGCCAGGCTCGGGCATGTCAATCCATGTATTGTACTGTACAAGGCCTCAATGACGCCGCCATCCATTAAAACCCCCCTGCTCTAAACACATTCGGGCCTTGAGGATAGCATAGCTCAAAGAGCTTTTCCTTGCCTGTCCAGCCTGTCCGCCCCCTTGATAGCAGACCCCTCGCAAAAAACCCACACGGCTTTCATTACTACCTGAGGTAAATCTACCTATCTTCTCCCGGCTGCATACGCACATCTGTACCCTTTCGTACACACCCGCAAAACCAACTGCTAAAAGGGAAGACAATCTGGTCCTTGCTCATGTCTTAGCACCCGAGCTTATCGTAGAAACGAGGGGCAGGGGCTTGTGAATTCTGCTTCGTGATCCTTGCCATCTGTGTGTTTGGTCTAATTTTTATTTTTATTTTTTTTTCTTTCGTTCCTAGGGACTTTGCTACGACTACAACAACTACGTACAGTATCTTCTCCACAGGCCTTGCCTCTCGCCATCGTTTATATCCCATTTCTTTTTCCCCCGATTTCGCCATTGCTTATTAGCAAGAAGAGACCTGAATAGTTCAACAATAGTAGAAGGTATCCCGTCGCCTCGCTCTGTTTCCGCGCGAGCACCTTAGCCTATAGATCACCCCATCGCAGTCGTTTGAGAGCAGCTTCTATTGCTTATCCCCCCCCTCCGTGGACCACTGCCGCTTGCCGCATGAGCTGTGTGGGAACCACATGGTTTTACGAGCACTTGAACTCCGCCGCATCACTTATCCCTCGCATTAGACTGCCGGCACTCGTGGGTGACGTCCAACTCTAGCTGGTTAATCGCTTCTTACCTAGATTTACAGCGCTCAATGGGCTCCTCTTAAATTGGTTGGTAAACGCCCGTCTAATACGATTTTCTTCACAGTGTGTCGTGCTTTGCGGCTGGGACAAGCAGTGGATAAACATCATATTCCAGCCGCATTTCTAATATTGCAATATCCTGATATCTTCTTTATATTAAACCGACTTTGCACTCTTACGACGATCTTTTACTGATTCTGAAACAGCTTCGGAAGCTAGAGCGAGGCATAATACAAGCAAGTGTAGAGGGCTTCACTACTCGATGTCTCACAACTTTGTAAAAGTGAAAGAGGACATCCGCCGTCCTTTACACGTAACCTTTGCGACTAGTTGACGATCCCGTTTGAATCCAGGACGGGCCTGCTCAGCTCATTAAACTGAAATACGCAAGGCTGTTCAGTTCTGACGCTACGGTATTGCCCTTTCTTTGTTGTTGGCCACCAGACCCATGCTCAGCTCGGCCTAGTTCGCAGCCGCCCACCAGGTTTCTGCATCTAAGTCTAATAGCACACTTATTTGATATCCCGCCCGCCCCAACTAGCCCACCTCCTTAGGAAGCAAGCTCCCGCTGCCGTTACTGAACAAAGAAAGGTCATCCCGTCTGAGACTCAGCCCTCGATGTGCGCTTTGGCTCTCTGACCGGCTTTCCCATATCGACACGGCACTTCCAACCTTCTTAAGCTCGTTTGAGTCTGTTAATACGAAGTACTACACTCTTATCTTGTCAAAACTTCTTTTCTATCCCCACCCTCGCACATATATCAGGCACGCGCTCCATCTCTTCTTGTCTTGTCACAACATATACTAGCTCTGACGGACAATCCTCCTTCGACTGCACTCAACCGCTGTCTTCAATTCCTCTCTATTTTTTTTTCTTCTTCTATCGCTATCAAATTCAGTCTAGTCTTACCGCTCCCCATCTGTGAGACAAACTTCGACACCGCATTTAGGTCGGGAATCGGCGACGTTGTCGAAGAGAATCAGACCGCTTCGTAGATACGAGCAGTGCATGTGATAAATTGACGTTTGTCACTAGAAGGAGGCTCTGCAATTGAACAAGACCTACCGTGGAACCGCGGTGGTGAAAAAAAAAAATATAAACTCTACCGAGGATAGTGATCTACTTTAAATTTCATCTATTTCATACTCCCTCCAACCATGGTACAAGACGCCAACCAACCAAGGGAGCACTTCCCATCACGAACAACATATTGGCCTCACCAGGAAAGATTTCCCATGGAACCAGTCCCAGATGAGAATCGCTTCGCTGACTCTCAAGATATACGGCGACCTCCTATGGTGAGTGAGATAGTCACATTTTCTTCACATTTTCTTAGATATACGATATTAAATATAGCATAGGCTATCAACAAAGCGTTGAGCGAATATTGCAACCTCGCAGCTGAATACTATCTCGTCATAGCCATCATAGAAGGAAAGCCTCATGTATTCGCAGCACCAACTATACCAATAAACATATCGAGGTTTTTGGATCTAGAGGCTCTTAGTCGCGAATTACAGCGTGCACGGCCTGGTAAGTTCGACTCGGACTATAATGCGAATAACGTCCAACTAAAATTTAATAATTCAGCTACGAACCCTGGATATACCGAATCGGACTTTAGTTTTGAACCAGAAATTAACCGGTACCCCATGGACCCGGGTAGACGTTGGGCGCAGGAGCGTCGGTATGCACAGCCTATGAGCTTGACGAGTTTTGAAGATGACGGGAACTATAAAGCCCGCAAACGCCCAAGGGCAAGCATGATACGACGCGAGCCCGAAAATTACGACGACGAACCTACGGCATTGTCAAGTCCTTCAAAGAAAGGTCTTACGATCTGTGATGACAAGGCGGTCTGGGCATTTTACGAAGAACGGTTCAAGACGATTCAACAGAGCGCATGTAAATTGATTGCGAAAGCATGGGTAAAGGCCGTCGAACCAAAGAAGCAATCTACGCACCCTTATACAGGTGCAGATGAGAAGGCACCTGATTGGTGGCCGAAGCCTTGGGGGCCGAACAAGGAACAGAGAGTTAGGCACAAGGAGCCCGATCATCTGTACAAACGCGGTAAGGCGGTTGGAAACCGGAGAAAAAGACGAGTTATAACTGACCAATCGTTCTAGAACGGGTTCACCTCCTCAACCATATTCTTCGGATGATAGTCGAGCCGAACCAGAACCAACATCCGAGTATACAAAAGCTATTTCTCAATGTGAGTAAGCTGGAAGAGGTAACGAATGAAGCGCTATCGTCTTTCTTCACGGACAAGGACAACCCAAGCAACATGGCAAAGAAGCCTTACTTGAAGGAAATCTTTAAGGTTGCTCACCTTGAGGAACGGTATAAAGATGGCCAGATTGGTAAGTGGTCCAAAGTTGGTATGTGTTATTTCGGTGCTAATTACCATCATAGATGGCTCAACCGTAGTCTATGTAATGCCGAATGATCGTGTTAGTCAGGGCTACGTATCTGATACTGAGGATATTACATCTGGGAGAGACGACGGCGAACATATTAACCCAACCTCTAATTCCTCTAACTCGTCTCCACAAAGGGCAAATATGTCACAGACGCTTATAGCTCAGCCACATAGCACCGAGCAGAGTCCCACTGCTCAAATCCCGGGTGATGCATTCGTGGGAGAGATGCCTGTTCGCAGCACGCAATACTCCCAACCGGGTTTAAACGCCGAAATAGGCACTGAGCGGCAGACCTTTGTGGAAGCACCCAGTATGTCCAGCCAAACACCCCTTCACCCGCCGACAAACTTAGGCCTTCACGACATGTACACCAGCCCGCACGATTCGAGCAGACGATCCTCTATGTTCACCACACCGTCGGAATATACAAGCCCGGCAACCCCGACCATATATCAGCCGTGGCAAACGGGCTCGGCGCCACCGAGTAACCAGTCGGCTTATACTTTTCCGCAGCAGACTGGGAACACCCACCAACCTTTCGTCGGTCACACAGGGGTTCCGATGACTCAAAATCAGCAGTATATCGGCACGTCATTCGACGGGTTAGCAAGAGGGGGCCACGATACACAGCATGGCGGGATGATTCGGGCACTCCCTCAACCTACCTTTCCAAACTATATGCCTCACGAGTCAGGGCCTATTCCGGGGCCAAGTGCTAAAGGCGATACGCTTCCTCGGCATCCTACGCAGTAAGTTCACCGCTAGTCGACGGAGGCATTTGTAGCCTTGTCAACTAGCTGCGTTGGTGGCCGGTCTTCATATTGAAGATTCGTCCCCCTATCTAACGTCGACGTTACGTCGAGGTAATAATTGAAGGCAACTTATTAATTGTCTATGTTCTGTGAACCACGGCATATGCGCGGTGCAACCCTAGATGGGTTGATTGGTTCACCTTAGCTTGAGAGCCGAGAGTTTTGGGTTTAAGTCAACGCATATTATTGACTACCTACCTACCTAATCTAACCTTAGGTACCTCCTAAGCTACCTTGAGACTTAATACAGAGTGGCCTTACTAGATGATAGAGGCCCGAATGCTATGCATTTCAAACACTCTAACATCCCTTTTGAATATCGGATCATACAGCCTAGTGGCGACGAGCGAACCGTATAACCACAACCGCCACCAAGATTTTCTTCTCGCATGAGCACATGAGGCGGATACCAATGTCTTTCTAATCTCACAGAGGGTTTCGGCATGACTGGTCTAGCAGTTTGCATCTATCTATTTTATTCATATTTCCAAGCTTGGTCAGGCCTCGTCACTTTTTCTACTGTCGATACCTTTTCTCCGCGAGCATCATGCGACAAAAACATAACTCACCGATGAAACAAGATACTTGGAGCCCAAGCTATAGTGAAGCATCAAAGGTGTGGCAATCGATCGACGAGACGTTACTCGGACTTTAAAGGGGGCGGCTTCGATTCTTTCGCAGACTGATATACCGGAACACGAGTTGGTCTACATCTTCTATTTGCATAGCTCGGGCGGCATACAGTTTTACAACAAGTCGGAAGAGGAGCAAACGGAGTGGTTCTTTTTTATATTACTAGCACTCTTCACCCCACCGGATTCAGTCTTTGATCGCATGGTGAAGTAATATGGAGGTTTATTTTTTTTCGGCCCTGGCACGAGCGATGGTGGCAGTTGTCTATTCTTGTCCTCGTGTTACTACAATTCTTTTTTTTCTCTAAGTCGAAATCACGCCGTCACGATCATTAGGTTTATTTTATCCTTCTTTTTTTTTCTTTAAAAAAACGAAAAGTGTTTTAACGTGTAACTAGCCAACAGCGGAGGATTATCCTTCGCTTTCCTTTCCTTTTGTTTCTTTTATCTGCTGTATTGATATTCTGAATCGACGAGGGGGAGGGCGAAGGAGGGCGAAAAATGGGGGGAGACTCAGCTTGGTGAGCGGTACCAAGGCTGGGCTGGCTCGCTTGGTAAATTGTTTTGTGCCTGTTCTTTCTAGAGAGCTTGGTTAAAGGGAGGGAGGGAACTTAGGCGAGTTGGGACATGTGATGCACGTGTCGACGTCTAGATATTCCTCACTAGGATGTAATTGACATGAGTGAGCACTTCAAGCGACAGACACCTTTGCGCTATACTATCTTCAGACTTCGGATTTGTTTCTCATCCCTTGTTAGGACATGGCGGGCAAAAGACGATGGATGTCCCAACCCCCAATATCCCTCTTGTGATTCGGTCGGCGTAAAGCTCCAGTGTTCAACAGTACCTGAACCAATATGATTAAGTGCTTACCCTTCCCACAGTGTCAACCATACTCAAGGTTGGTATGGCAGGTTAATTCCCTTCCTTGACAAACTAGTAGACGCAGCTAGGCATATCTGCAGACTACAAGACTATTTAGTTCTCCAACTGTACCTAGTAAGTATGGTAAGAATAATTGGATACCTGTAGACGGAGTGTTTAGCTATAATAGGCATCTATACCCTCAGGTTCCACTCACACGGGTAAAGGCCCGTCCCGTTTTTTTGGTTCCCGTTGTTGAAAGTAGAAGTACGGATCCATATTTGGATGTAAGATGTATAGTATATCCAGTATATGGATATCATTATCGGATTAAGCTTTAGGAGATCTCTTGTATTAGGTTAGGTTAGATAGGTATTTTACATATTTGACCCGAGCCAGTACCAGAAATGCACTTTACACGCTTAAATTATGCTATAAAACTGCATGTGCATATGTACGGTACGCACAGAAACCCAAACCTGTCTCTTCTGGATCTCCAAATCTGTTCGATTTCTGAAAAGTGACACGAAAAAAACAGACGGCTGACCCGCAGACCCGACAAAAAAAAAAGGGCCATAACCCCTGACGAGAATTTTACAATCTGATACGATCCTAACCTAGGAACCGGGACCGAACCAATTCGGGATCGTCGTTCAACGTACCCACCAAACCCAAGTAAAAAAAAACGTGCACGCCAAGATGATAAAACCATATCAAAGTTCAAGGTGTCGCTGAAAGACGAGAGCGGTGAGACGGTGGGACAATAGGATTTCGTACATACAAAAGGCAATTCTAATGTGGGCTAACCTAGCATCAATGTACCTGTAAGATGTAAGAAAATCTGACCAATCTTAAAGGATTACTCACACGTACGCAAGATAAAGCAGGGCCGGCAGTAGATGATGCATAACATAGTCCAAGTAAGGGTCGGTAATAAGGATATTCTTATACCGATATCCTACAGGTCATATCTCACAAGAGCAGGGGGGGATGGATAACATGGTTGGTGACAGCACCGTCGGAACGGTTGTCGAGTAAAGGAGATCGTCGTCTTTCTTTTCGTCCCTCTTCTCCCACAACAACATAAACACGCAATATGCAATCAGCTCTTTCGGTTTCTTACGTCGGTTCTATGTCTGGTCTATATGGGGTTGCCATATGTCTAGGTCGCTCGATGCTGGCCCACATACAGATCTATGCCAGCCATGCCAGTAGTACAATGCCGAATCGTGTATGGAGCATCCATCAACCTGCGGGCTTGCGTCAGACTTACCAGATACAGCTGGGGATTCGACATCTAGGAAGAAAACCCCCCTTGCCCCCTTGTGCTTTTCGTCTTCGTCCAAACGTCATGATCAGCGGAATTTAGCGGCGTAGGAGGCTTTAGGCAAAATACGTTAGGTTAAGGTAGTTAGAAGGGAATAAACAGTGTTATAGTCTTCTAACTCCATACTAATTCCATCTAATAGACCTTCGCTAGGATACAATTGTTTGGCACAGGTACCGTGACGTAATAGTACATCCATAAACACATCACATTGCGATGGGAGGGCGAGTTCGTTGGCCGTTGGCTACCTAGACCTATTAGCTGGTCCCGGAGACCAGGTTCCTGTACTACCAAGAACAAAGGAGAATACGGAGTCTCTTTTGGGTTGTGTTTATTAGCTGCCGGTACCTGTCAGCTCTAAACTTACCATTTACTGAATAACTAGGGGCTCTTCTAGAACATCTAGGAAGTTCGCTCAAGGTTTCAGATAGATTTGGATACCAACATACACATCCGATGATCGTAGATTCGGATGTTGCCAAAGGGAAAACATCCTGTATATTTTCGCAGTTTGAGGTAGCAAAGCGCCAGCGCTCTCTGTCTCACTCTCCCACTAATAACCGCTACCCTAATCCCGTCCTCGATCCATATCAATACAGGCATGGGATGGGATGGGACTAGACTATTCACTCCATCCGGGCCCTTATCCCTGACCTCCTCGCGTTTCTGACCCCCACGCTATCCGTAAGTACCAACCCATTCGGAAGATCAACGCTGTTAGACGCGCAGAAAACTGCACGTCTTTCAATAACCGACAATCGACCTAGCTCTTACTGTTGCAGGGCCCGCCAAGGCCTGTCAATAAGAAACATGATCCCAACATATGCAACATACCCAGTCCCGTGGCCGTAGACTCGTTCGAGGGTTGCATACAGCTTGCATAGACCGATCTTGGAGCATGTAATGTAGCAAAAAAGGTACGCGAGATACCATTGCCCCGGGGATTATGTGCAAAGATATCTACCTGGTATGCATAAGGAGGCCCCTTGTTAATCGCCGTTCATCAATGCCCATCTTCCTTCTATTGGGAAATCTAGAATCTCGCCTTCCTTGCACGGTCTTATTCCCCAGGGTTAGGTACCTAGGTAGGTAAGCAATGGCATTAAATTCGGCAAATCATGTATGGATCTTCGCTTTCGCAGTCGCCGCTGACGAGGTGCCTATTTGCACACGCAGATTTGTTGAAGCATATCTTACTCCTTTATGGACTCTTCAGAGGGCGTATTGGGACCTTTTCCGATGGTAATTCTGCTTGCTTAATGCCGCTTCTTTTCCAGACCAACGGACGTCTTAAAAAGAAATAATAGATTTTCCATTGAACTTTGACACATATATGTACCTAACCTAAGATACCTTAGTAATATATAAACTTGACCTAAGATAAACCATCTCGCATGTTGGCTTATGTTCATTCGCGTCCTGTTTCGTAGTAAATGGCCATCAGGTATGCAGCCATGTTTCACAGCACTTTACGCTCTTCCTAAACGGTGCTGATATGATACTGAGAGCGTTCTCTGATAAAGCAGCTTCATAGTTCGCAACAACAACAATAATATAAGGCTGCGGGAATAGGGTAGTCTATCCAAGATGCGCTCCAGAACATCAGTTCTACCATAGTATTTAGCATCGCAGTGCTCAAGTAAAATGTGAAAGACCTATTTTTATTTTTATTTTTATTTTATTTATTTATTTTTCCTCTCAGAAGTGCCAGTCTTCTGTCACAGGAAATCCGTAGTTCATCCCAGTAGCTTATTGATATGCCTCGTTCTTAATATAGAAAAGTTGATAATCGCACGTCTATGTATATCTTATCAAGGTATTCCCAAGTAAACAAAAGAGCAGTAAAGAAATCGCCTGAAAGATATAACTCATAAGCTCAACAATTTACTTGTAGTTATGCTAACCATACGTTAACACTAATCAAAGGGCTTACTTGTACGCCACACGCGCTGCCCTCGCATTGGAATTCAGGCCCTCTCTCCCGCAACTACTCTTCCCATGCTTAGTGATACGGTAGAGGATGACTATTAGGCTTGTAAGAACCCTATGATACTCAGTAATAGGAACATTGACCCGGGGGTGCCCTAAAGATCCATCTCTACGCACACATGGTTATCTTTAACTAGGAGTTCGCACAGAATCACCCTCGCAGCTTTGCAAGGAATTGATCAGATACAGTATGTCACTAGGCGAGCGGCATATTGCGGTAGGAGAGAGGAATCATCTACACCGTCAACACGGCGTGCTCCGTTTGACATGTTGATGTCTGTCCATATCTGCGTTCGAGATATCTCCTCCTATTAGGTTCTAGCTCTCGTACGAGTTGAGCTTGGCAAGCAAAAGTGTTCTAGAAGCTTGAAGCCTGTGCTTTTGGACGACATAGCGCCGGAATATTATCTCAGGTCCGAGTTAAGCGGTGGGAAAGGTGCATTTCAGGGGTACCATCTCTCTAATATAAAATCTAACAGGGTAGCATTCTCTAGAAGAGCTTTGAAAAAGACTCTTTTCGCACCTAGGGGCTAAAGCCTGATACTGAGGATAGCATATGAAATCGTATGATACACTCACCACGTGTATATCCAGGGTCGGATAAGAACGGGGCAGACGCGCCAACGTCCTAACTTTGTACAGTATCTAATATTCGGTAGGCCTGGATACATCCAGTATACAAAATGTTACAATCCTAACCCGATGACCCGTAACCGAGCATGCTAAATCCCATTCCCCAGGGGGATAAGCGTCAAAAGACACCTTTTCCCGCGAGGTTGCGAGGAGATCAACTGATCCGCCATCTCCATATCCCCGGCAACCATCGACGGGTCAGGCACGGTCGTGTACCGCGAGTAGACGTCTCTCAGCAAGGTTTTCATCTCGGCAAGCGCCAGACTATGATACGATTCTTTAGCGAATTTCCCCCTACGCGCAGGTCGTATAATAACCAAGGTACCTAGGTAGGTAGCTAAGGTCGGTTTAAGAGTAACTTACTGCTTTCCGATGCAACCTCTCCCGCCGCTAGCGAAAGCGAAGAATAGCCGTTTTCGGTCAAGCTCCCTAGCCTCTTGCAGCCAGCGGTCCGGGTCGAACGTATCGGGCTGCGGAAACACGGTCTCGTCGATGCGGTGGGTGGAGTACGCCTGGCAGCTCACGATCGTTCCCTCGGGGACGTAGTAACCGTCGATGGTGCGGCCGCCGGAGGGGACGTACCGCGGGAGAGACATAGGAATCGCCGGGAAGCAACGGAGGCCCTCCATCACGACGGCGTCCAGGTAAGGTAGCTTATCAAACGCCACGTCGGGGTTGGCGCGAAGCTCTGCCTGGAGGCGCTGTTGGACGTAGAACGACCTAGGCTGGGAGATCTCCCACATGAGAAAACACAGAGCGTCGCCGGTGGTGTCGATCCCCGCGACCATGTGGTCGAGGCACTCGGCTGCCATGTCGATATGCTCCATCTCGTAGTTCTTATCTTGCATGCGGCTCAGGAGGGTGAACTGCGCGGGACCAGTTCTCGCGCTGGCGGACATGACTAAGTCGTCTGCTAGGGGCGTCTTCCGTGGCTTGGCGAACAAAGACAGAACGCTGCCGATCATCTTGTGCAAGGTCGGGTTGTAGTATTCGACCAGACGGTCTACCCTCCATTAGCTCTAGCAGAGAAATGGGTACCTAAGATACCTGGTTTCAAGGACATAACTGACTTTGAAGACTATCATCAAAAGTCACCTGCTTCATGACTTCCTCGTCCTTAGGGTTCCGTAGGGAATCAGATCCGTAAGGATGGAAAAGATGATGTGTCGCACAATCGAACGCATAGTCGTGTAGACCTGGGTTACCTCATTAGTGAATTCCCCTTAAAAAGAAACTCTCTACCATAGCCATACAAATCTAGCATCTAGTTAGTATTTCTTCACATATTATCCATCAGCGTCTGTGAAGTTTCTCTTACGAATATATCGATGCTTCCACCAGAAAATCTTGAGCATCTCTCTACGAATCGTTTCGACCGTTCTACGATTCCGTGCAATGACTCCGATTTCAGAATATTGGTATTTGCATATCGGTCTGCAAGTATTCGTTTCCGCTTGGCATGCTGAACACTTGTAAGAATGTCTCCTGACAAAATGTGAGAATTAGCTGGTTGGGAAACTTACGTCCTCTTTTTTCAGGGTACTGAACATAGTCCTATGCGATCTCTCATGAGCTTATCTGTTCAACCTTGGTGGGACATGTAACTAAGGATTCCCCCGACAATTCCATCGTCGAAGCCGTCTCTTACCTTCGACCATATATAGTGAAGAGATTATAAAATTCGGTCTTATCATAGCCGCTTCCTCCCGAACCATAGATCTCTTTCACGCCTTCGAGGGACGCAAATGATACTTCGTTCGGAGCTATCCGCACAACAGGGCCATATCTCTTATGGAGGCTATGGACATATCTCGTGCGGTGAGCATGGAATTCGTGGTACTTCAGGACCCATGAACTAAATAAGGAGACCCTCGGGCCGGGAAGGGTTCGCAGGGGAGATATGATACATCGCCAGATATATAAAATGCTTAATGCGAAGCACGTGATAGCTAGTACAAAGGGATTAAGGAGAAGCATCTTGAATGATACCTTATACGACTATCTTTCCCTCTGGCAAGATTAGCGTAGACATTTAAGGTACTCCATACGTTCTTCAACAGAAAGATGAAGTTTGATAGTTCGAACTGATATCCTCTATCAAGTACGTAGGTAGGTACATAATAAGGTTACCCCATGAAACCCTACCTAAGGTAGCTCGGGTCACTTATCGCTGGTGGGGTTGGCATGATGATAACCTAGGTAAGTGAGGGGACATTACCTAGTGAGGAGATAGGGGTGTTGAGGAGGGGAGATGCGAAGAGCGGAGCAACATTCAGTAGCCGGACTCAAAAAGTCAGTTAACAGGTACCTCCTAACATAGTAACACCCAGCTCAAAGCTCCCCCTTGTTATTCTTTATATCCTTATTTCCCGTAGCCTGCCCACCTCCGCTTCCGAACAAACTACCAAGCCAAGAAAGGCCGGGAAGGGCCATCTTCGCAGCCGGAGGGTACGGCTTTCCGTCAACCGTAACTCGCGGCTGGCAGGTGCACCACTGCTTCTCCGGGACCCCCGCAAGAGCGGACGGAATGTGCGAACCGCATCCCCGCCAGGACTTTCCTGCTAATGATGGAGTTAATACATGTATCAGGAGTAAATATAGGTATTGTATATTATACTTGCGAATAGTGTTTAGATTTGGGAATACATTGAAAAGCTTTAGGTGCTTCAGGTATTACTTACAGCAGGTTGGACAAGTGGCGCCGAAACACATTGTTAGGAGGTACAATACAGGCTCAAGTTGTGGGTGATGAAATGCCAATTGTACTGAATTCCTTTGCGAACTTGTTTTTCTTTCTTTCTTTTTTTTCGATAAAAAGCCGATAAAGTTTTGGAAATAATTTGAGAAGAATTAAAAAAGTTCAGCAGGAATTTTTGTAATGCCGCTTTTTGTAGTCCTACCGGTGTTCGTTCACCTGAGGTATTCGGCGATGATAATCTATGGGATGTGTCCGACCTGCCCCGACTCTGTGCGGTCGCCGACCTTAGAAAAGTACCCAACCTAGTAGTGAGTGCGGCGTCTTGGACCGGCGCCCGCAAACCTTTTAGATTTGGTCAAGATTAATGTAATGATGATCGCATAACAGTTCAACTTTGCTCTTTTCCACCTTTTCTTGATGCCGAGACGCAGGTAGTCATGATGAGAATGAGCTACATTACTCTAGTTGCAGAACATCGCATTTAATTATTTAATAGTCCGCAGGAACTTAACGACGGTATTTACAAGCCATTTTTCAGATTCTGGCTCTTCTACCCTATGGCCGGCCCCTGGAATCGTACCTGAGAACTCACTCGCGATACCTGGCCGGCAAAGTGTACCCCAACGCTTAACCAGCGCATCTTTATCGATAGAACTAGGTACATATTCATCGTTCCCGGAATGAAGTATAAGGATTGGCTTGTCTACTCGTTTCCAATAAGGCTCAATGACTTCATCCGGGAGTTCGGGGTCAAAGTAATTGTCTTCGCCACTAGCAAAAAAGTCAGGCATAGGAGTCGGCGAAAGCTAGATACCTAACGTAACCTTCGGGTACTAAATTACTCACTCTACTGCTCCAAGCGCGTACCACCGTGACGCAGATATCGGTGTATCGTAGAAAGATTTTGAGAGATTTTCCGGTAGCATACGCTCATGACCTCTGCCAGAGGTGATGAGCTCTTTGGCAATCTTGAGACTTTCATCTAGTTTGGATCCGCCTATCTCTGACGCTATTGCGCCGCGATCAGATACTGGTGCCTGAAGTATATACCCTTCAACCGGCGGGGCGTTATGGGATGGCGAAGTATATTCCATACAATCCTGGCTTCCGGTGGAATGTCCTAATAAGACTATATGCTGCTTTCCTATGCTTCGTAGATACTTGACTATGGCCGATATATCGGCTACATCGTTAGCTAGACGGCCGAATCCGAAGCCTGTAAAAGAGCTAGACAACCTAAATTCGAAGACAGAATAGCTTAGGTCGGGTTCTGTTTCTAGACGCTTAGCTATCGCCCGCGGGTATGGTACTGTATGAGGACCATCGCCGAGCCCACCGATAAAGACCAAAGCGTTTCTTGCGTTGGGGAGGCCGATCTCATAAGCACAGGCGTGCGCTGTTGGAGATTCGAAAGGGTGTACAGTCGTAACAAAGGTCCCCGACGGCGCCATCTTCTTTTCCGTCAACGTATAAATTTCAGCGTAAAAAACTTTATGAGATACGTATGGTAGAAGAAGTATTATTCTCAAAAACTTGAATTTGGAATGAACACTTGATTTTCTTGATTTGTCGAAGTCACCTGAGGGGATATGTATAAAAGCATAAAACTGAATAGGACAGAATAAGGACAGTATGGATAAAGGCATATATCTACTGAAAGAGGTGTTAAGTACCAGGTACCTAACTTAAAGCACCTTGGGCCGTGGGGCCGGGCTCGTTCACGGTTCGTCATCACTTACCTCAATTCTATCATGGGAGGTACCTAACCTTACCTAACCTAAGGTACCTCGTGAAAGTCATCGCGCCGTTTCGCAAATGACTGATGAGTTTACAATTAAAAATGACGAAGGAATCTCAAGATGACTAGTAATTCCTCGACTGCTAGGAATGATTTTTTCAAAGAGGTTCGACCATCCTTTCCCTTATTTAAGTACTTCCAGAAAATAAAAATAGAAATAAAAAATAAAAAATAAAAAATAGGATGTTCATTACTAACTCTAAGATAGCTCAAACCACGATGCGTCGCCATCAACAATCTAACCGTCCGTGCATCTGACAAGAGAGCTAATGCTAGGGAGTTAATCAATGTGGTCGAAGACCTCTCTGCAATTCTTGATCGTCAAACATCTACCGACGAAACTGTTTTGGATGAAAAGCTTGCAGATTACATCTTTTTCCCACTCTCTAATATTCTGCGGCACCAGCAGGAATATCCTATCCGGTTAACAGAGTTGACCATCAGATGCCTGCGGACATTAATTCATTATGGATGGAGAGCCAAGATTCCTACTGAGCTTTCCCAACAGCTCCTCATATTTCTTACCTTCGTTGTTGGCGGTGTTCCCGGCCAAGAAAGGACAGATCAAATTCCAGAGGAGACGGAACTAGAAGCACTCAAGGTGTTAGCCGAGTTGATTAAAGCCACTGGTTCCTCAGTTACCGGAGCAGCTGCATTAGTAGAGGCAAATGCGATACCCGCCTTGGGGCATGCCGTCACTGTTATACTAGATAGTATTACGGATGGCAAAACTCCAGACATCAGACTTGAGGGGTTAAGAGCGCTAGATGCCCTCCTAGTCGCAATCAGAGACCAAACTGCCTTGGCTACTTTTCTCCCTGGAATAGTATCATCTCTCAGCAGGCTACTTACACCACCTGCGGCATATAAGCATCAGAGAAGAGTCTTGGTTGGCGGTATCAATGCCCTGAAAGATATACTCACTAGGGTGCTAGGAGATATAAAGGTTATGGGCATAATACAGAAGCAAGCAACAGGAGACAGCGAAACCGCGAGCGAGGGCAAAGTCCTATCACCATCATGGTTAAGAGCAACCGTATCCAAGGTAAAACTTGCTCTTGCGAGCGTGCTGAAGCTGCGGAATGCCGATTCTGACGACATACGGGTCGCCCTAGAAAAATTATGCATCAGCCTTTTAGACGAATGCCATGAATCTCTTGCGGAATGCGCATCCATACTTGTCGAGAGCGCTATGATACTAGCAAATGAAGAAAAGGAGAAATCCTTCTTCGAAACGAGCCTAACTGACCTAGCTAGGATTCACCCGGAACTCGGAGACACGATCAAGACTACAGTATACAACTGGGTTACAAGCCTTCCTCGGATAGTGCAATCCAGCGATGATAGGATCAAACAACAAGAGATTCGGAACCTCATCAAAGGTCAGCATTTTATCACAACGCTTCAGATTGACTCGTCCATTTTAGAAGACTCGCTAGCTGCCTCGCTGAGGGATAGTACCACCGCACTTGTCCTAGCATCGAAATCAAGTGGCATGTCGGAGCTTGCTTCAGATGCTATTGAGTTAAACATGGATGTGGTTAGGCGGGATGGGTCCGATAACTTCCCGCCAATACTCATTGCACAAGAAACAGAAAGGTCTACGCGAACGGCGCTCCTCGAATTTATCTCGAAAGTTGGATCAATCTCTCAGCAAGGTAAACTGGCTGATGATTTACTGGCTTACGTTCGCGACTCTACGGGGCCTAGCCAGGTTGTCTCGTATTGGTTAACCTTCGAGCTGATCAAGTCGAGCTTATCTCAGCCCTCTGACCTAGATGACTTCCTTGACTTAAGCTCCGCAAATGGTATAACAGATGAGACTGAGCCTATTTTTCAAGAACTCTACTCTTTCTCTGTCGCGGTCCTAGATTCCCAGGCAGAGGCAGAAGAAGTTGACTGGCGACTACAAGCTCTGGCTTTAGAAGTTACCACTTTTGCGGCTTCTAGGATGAAAGAAAGCTTTCGCCCGGAGCTCATTGACGTGCTGTACCCTATCACAACATTTTTGGGTTCTGGGGTGCCCAAGTTACGGGATCATGCGATCATCAGTCTCAATAGCATTGCCGCGGCATGCGGATATTCTAATGTCACAGATCTGATCATTGAGAATGTTGATTATATGGTTAACTCGGTATCCTTACGTTTGAATACTTTTGATATCTCCCCTGCGTCGACCCAAGTTTTACGAATGATGATAAAACTTACTGGTCCGAAATTAATACCATATCTTGACGACGTGATCTCTTCGATCTTCGCGGCTCTCGACAACTACCACGGATACCCTTTATTTGCAGAAAGCTTGTTTAGTGTCCTCGCGGAAGTAGTACAGCAAGGGACACACTCCGATCATTTACTTGTAGATGAAGTAAAGTCATCGGCCCAGAGCCACAAGAAAGCTTCACAAGGAATTGCTACGATCGATAACCTTTGCGATATCCTCTCCAGCCGGATAGAAAGACAAGAAAAACATCGACTCGAGGAACTCGGGCACGAAACGATCGAGCCTCATCCAGAACGCCCCTGGAAAGAGACAAGTTCGGCCGCGTCTGACGCTAATGAAGACGAAGAAGAACCCAGCACCGAAGTCGAAAAACCCCCACCACCCAAAACACCCACATTCAAGATTCTCACCCGAATAACCGACCTAACGCAGCATTACCTCACGTCGCCCTCACCAACGCTACGGAAGTCACTCTTAGATCTGCTAACTACTGTGTGCCCGGCGCTCTCACCTGACGAGGAGGCATTCTTACCCCTTGTCAACTCAGTCTGGCCCGTTCTAGTGGAGAGATTATACGACTCAGAACCGTTCGTCGTGATCTCTGCCTGCAAAGCGCTAGCTTCGCTCTGCGCGAGTGCCGGCGATTTCCTCAACACGAGGATCAAAACGGAATGGTGGGATAGGCTCGGCGGGTGGTGCAGGAAAGTAAAGGCAGACGCGACGCAGTCGAGAAATAAAGGAAAAGCTAGAACCAGAGCGAATCGCGACGACAAGCACGACCGCGATATACTCATACCGGGCAAGGAGCCGAGCAAGGCTGTCGAGGCCGTGCCGGGCGCGGGCCTAGGCAGATTCACCCAGGCTGCGCAGACTTGGGAGGCGGTGCAGGAGCTTCTCGTCGCCGTCGTGTCGTTTGTTCAGATTGATGCCGACATATTCGATCAGATACTCCTGTTGCTGGCGGACACACTACCCACCAATCGCGAGGCTAAGGCTGCGTTGGAGGCAGTAGATCCTGATGCCGTGTGGCTCTCGATGTATGAGCGAGGGATGGTAGAGCCAATGGAAAAGCCTGTTTTGCCTGGGGTTACTTTTGTTAATCTGTAATATACGTAGCAGCGTAGGTTAGGTCATAGGCATGAGTTAAAAGCTATGAAATAGATCTAATGTTAAGCAGCTAGCTGCATCCTCTATGGTATGAAGTATTGTGAATACGCCGTAGGCATTATTTATATCGTCGTAGGGTGTATTAGGTGACGCGGCAAGGGGTGCTTGGCGCTGTTTGAATGCTCAACATCTATTCGATGAAGTACGATTAGATTTCCTACTGCATGTACGGACGCCACTGGACAGCAATCCATCGCCGAAGCTGTTGTTCCATCTTGGGGGCCAAGCATAGGTCGCAGCAGCGGTATTTACCTAAAAAATATAAACCGGCACCACGGCCTGATAACGGTGTTTACTCAGCCAGACGTCCAGCATTGTCGCAGTAGAAAATAAATTGATGAGTGAAGCTACCTAACCTTAGCTAACCTACCAAGGCACCTTACTTAGGTTAATTACCTACCTTTAGTTCACTTGATATTAGTATTCGAAAACAATCCTTGGATAATCATATATATCAATAATTACCGGTTTATTTCAGAAGAGCCGCAGGGTAGGAAGAAGAATCCTTTAGATAAACACCGCTGAAAATGAGGGGTTTCTTATATTATATCTCTACCAGGTAGGTAGGCACTATGAAAGGTGAACTGTCGCACAGCTTTGACATGGCCTGATTGAGAGGTATTGGCCAAATACATATAGCCATGTAAGCCGGGGTTCCCCATGTGCCACGCTCAAAGCAGAAGAGAACTTGATAGTTTAATCGAATGGATGGATTGTGCCTCTGCAAGAAGTTGCTCCCATGAGATCTTGCCTCGGCCAAGCCTGGTTCGTCGACGGGAATTAATATATGTAATCAGCCGTGACAAACACGTTATTGTCGAAGCCACCGTGAGTCGACTAGTCTTGCAGGCGTAACCAATCTGACAGAGAGCTAGAAAAAAAATCCTTTCTAGGTACCTACCTAGTCGCGGGCTGTCCTTACCTTTATTGATACCTCCTTTACCTGATAGATATACGTATGGCAGACCTTCTAGCCAGCCTGCCCTAGTTCATAATTATGGACAGGGAATAGGGTTACAGTTCCTAATCGATGCCCTCCTTCAGATACCTTAGGTAGGTACCTAATCTTGCAATACCGTAGTAGGAGCGTGGTAGAAGTGTTAAGCTTTATCTATAGTGTTACATTAGATACTGTACAATACATCCCCCATGTAATCAACTAAGTAGAGTGATAAATGCAGCTAGGCCTTCCCTCAGCTCCATCAGGATTCCGCCTTATCCTATATAGCAAGGGGTCTAGACCAGCAGATAGAAGGACCCTGGAATATCCCGCTCTCAATTGTCATACCTAGCTTTTTTTTTCGGTCATTCTTCCTCTCCTCTTCCTCCCCCGTATCTTCCGAGAAGGCGCGCGCTCGGTATCTATCTACATCTACCTACCAACAGACCGATGGACTGAGCCGTAGAGCGTACCTAGAGAGGAACCGTCCAATAGTCGCGAACATGTCAGAGGATACCGAGAAGGAAGTCACAGGTGATCATGTAGTAGCTAGCCCGCGTCCCTACGCGGCCGGAAGGGGAGGACATGACGAGGAGGTCGGCATAGTCACCCAAGCCCGACAGCTTCGCACGGATCTGAGGAACCGCCACATGCAGATGATAGCAATCGGTAAGGGCTTTCCTACCTAACCTAACCTAACCTAACCTGGGGAGAATCATTGCCCTTCGGAGTTGGGGGGCTCGCTAATGCGACGTTGATGCCGATAGGTGGTGCCATTGGAGCGGGTTTGTTCATCGGGTCGGGGAGTGCTCTATACCACGGAGGACCGGCTTCCTTGGTATGTCTGTCATTCTTGACATCTCCGGGGACTGCGGATTATACCGCTACCTGTATACCTCACGCTAACCACACAGTAAATTCAGGTTATCGGCTACCTCATCGTCGGCATAATGCTGCTGTTCACCATGCAGGCTCTCGCCGAGCTAGCAGTCATGTATCCCGTCAACGGGGCGTTCTACACCTACGTCGTGAGATTCGTCGACCCGGCCTGGTAAATATACAATGATCTTCGTCTCGCAATCCGCCCCCGCCCCCCCCTCTCTTTTTTCCCCCCTCTTTTCTAACAATTGGGGATTCCGTATTATAGGGGCTTTGCTACGGGGTGGAACTACGCGATCGCATGGCTCACGGTCCTGCCCTTCGAGCTGATCGCGGCCGGCATGACCATCGAATTCTGGCGGAGCGACCTCAACATAGCGATCTGGGTCACCGTGTTCCTCGTCATCTTGGCCCTGATCCAGGTATTTGGCGTGCGGGGCTACGGCGAAGGTAAGGCAGAGGCAAAGGCTGAGGCTGTAGGATCGAAAAGAATTCATCATATGGCACTTACTACCTAACAGCTAACGGGTACAATCAATAGTTGAATTCATCCTTAGTATGGTCAAAATCGCGGCCTGCACGGGTTCGTATAATGGCGATTATCAGCCCGGCTCAGCTATACCTTCACTAACTCGGTGGCGTAGGTTTTATCATATTGGGTATCGTAATAAACTGCGGCGGAGTTGGCGATAGAGGTTATATAGGCGCCAAGTACTGGTACGACCCGGGGGCTTTCAGAAACGGCTTCAACGGCTTCGCCGGGGTCTTCGTCGTAGCGGCCTTCGCTTTCGGCGGCACCGAACTAGTTGGCCTCGCAGCTGCCGAATCGGTCGATCCCCGACGCGCGATCCCCATGGCCTCGAAACAGGTCTTCTTCCGCATTGCCTTCTTCTACATCGTCAACCTCTTCATCCTCGGCCTGATACTGCCTTCCAACGACGGCCGCCTGGAGCAGTCGACAGGCTTCAACTCGAGCTACTCCCCGTTCGTCCTGGCCATCCAGGACGCCGGCATCGCCGTCTTGCCGTCGATCTTCAACGTGGTGATCACCGTTTCCGTCATCAGCGTCGCTAACTCGTGCACCTTCGGCTCGACCCGTACGATGCAGGCGATGGCCGAGCGGGGCATGGCGCCCCGGTTCCTCGCGTACGTCGACAAAGCCGGCCGGCCCTTGTACTGCGTCGTAGTCCAACTCGCGTTCGGGCTTTTAGGCTACGTCGGCGTGGCATCGAACGGGCTAGACGTGTTCGACTGGCTTCTCTCTCTCTCGGGGCTGTCGTACTTATTCGTGTGGGGATCGTGCTGCCTCGCCCACATCCGGTTCCGATTGGCTTGGAAGAAGCAGGGACGTAGTCTGAGCGAGATCCCCTATAGGCCGCCCCTCGGAATCTGGGGTAGCGTCATCGGCCTGACCCTCAATATTATCTGTCTGATTGCAACTTTCTATAACGGCCTTTATGTAAGCTCAACTTATCAGTTTCCCATATAACCCCCCCTCTCTCCCCCTTTTTTTCTTCTTTTCCTTCTCCCGTCGAGATGTAGGGAACACCACAATTAACTTGTTCGGTTGTTAGCCCGCCCCCGACTCGCACCCAGAAGCTGCAGTGTTCTTTCAGAAGTACCTCGCGGCGCCAATAGTTATTGTGCTGTATGTGTTCTGGAAGATATGGTCAGGTAGCTGGAGGCAGATGTGGGTTAAGCTCAACGACATTGACCTGACGGCTGGAGCTCGCCCCTTGGAGGCAGAGGAGGAGAATATGATCATGGAAGAAAAGACGTGGCTTAACCTGCCTTTCCGCATCTTCAGAGCCCTCCTTTGAGCGTTGGTGGTGGTGTTTGGGGTAGGTCTGCTGATGGGATTCGGCGTGTCATGACTATGAGATATCGTATTATATTATTATCTCATATTACCCCTGATAGGTATATAATGTCAACCTAGATATCTTAGGTACTTACCTTAGGTACCTAGCGTATGTGGTATAGCTCTACAG
Source organism: Daldinia caldariorum (assembly GCF_022478825.1). NCBI lineage: Eukaryota > Fungi > Ascomycota > Sordariomycetes > Xylariales > Hypoxylaceae > Daldinia > Daldinia caldariorum. The sequence continues at coordinate 414,408 of NW_025953046.1, read as the reverse complement.
TGTTCTTATGGTAGTTGTTGTGCCCTGATCAACTTATAGAGTGAAGGCAAATGCAACGCCTGTAACTCCAGATAGGTGTCCGAGAATACACCTCGCAACATTCTAGAGAGTACTACTAGCTTGATTTTTCTTGACACGAACATCCCAGCATCGTTGCGTTGATTGAGAGTTTAGGACAGGATAGCTTCGGATAGAGGTACCTAATGCAATAATATAAGGCAGGCAAGGTTAATGAGAAGCGGATTCGATTTATCTTTTTGTATTTTGAATTTGAATAACAGGAAGGCATTTAAACGCGATATGAGACGGATTTCAGTTGTGATTTAGTTATATCTTAATTAGCCCTCGGAAATCCGTAGTTGATTTCAAAATATTAGAGGTAGGTAGGTAACCTCAACCCTTAGAAACAGAGTGTTATATGCCGCTCGTGAATTAAACATCCCGTAAAATCGCGGATACTATTCAATTACCCTTTCTGTAAACGCCTTTCCACTTCTAAATCTCTCTCTGCCGAGGTGTTGCCACTGACACAGTAAGTGAGGTGGGCAAGAATAAATGCCACCTCTTCAACGCTAGGACACCCCCTACACCTCACAACACAAACGGTCGGTCAAACATACATAAGTGGGTAAGTGAGTAGGTACAAGTAACAAACATAAGGCAAGACGCGTCTTCCTAGCTCATTCATATCTAATTTCTAAACCTAGAGCTCCCTTGTTGTTTCATACCTCTTACCTTCTCCCCCTATTTTCCACCTCGGCATCCAGGTCTCGTTCAACCATCTCGATAGAACTAAGGCTTGGGTATCTCTTGGCAAAGTCTTGGATGTAGTCCTCCTTCTCCTTGAAAGACATATCAAGGATGGGCCGGCCGGGTAACCCTACGCCCGCGAGGTACTCGGAAGAAGCACGGTGAGCGGGGCCTGGAGGCTGTTGTGACGGCGCAGCTTTTGGCGGTGATCGAGCACGGGCGTTTCCTGTGGGCAGTTTGTTGAGATGCGTAGGCTTAGGCGGAAGGGTTGGTTTAACAGGAGAGCTGGGATCGGGCTGAGCGCGGCCTCGAGCGGCGGCAGATGGATCGGTCGACGTAGGGACAGGCTTGAGTGGAGTAGTGCCTCGTCCACCAGTGAAGTTTTTCGGGGGGACTTCAGGAACTTGTTTTTCCACGCGACCTTTAGCTACAGCTGCGTCTGAGAACTTGCCGTAGCCTGATGCTGTGCGCTGTACCTGCTGGGAGGACTTCTGCGACTCGTCTAGGAGATTTTGCACGCGGTTCTGTATGCTTACAGCTCGGGAAACACCACCGATACTCTTGGGGAGCGGGCCCGATGGACCACCGGCATCCCGGGAAGCCATCCGCTGCTTATATTCAGCAGCTGCGGCCTCCACCCTCCGCTCCTCTTCCGCAAGAGCCTGGAGCTCAAGCTCTCGTCGCATTTCTGGTGTCAATTCAGCCTCACCAAGATGTCCATCATCACTACGACCATCGGTTGCCTCCGATCCCGCAATAGGGGTCAGATCGTGACGCTCCATATCCTTGAGTGGGGATGGTGTACGCGCACCCGATCCCGAAGGGTTACTCTCAAATCGTTTAAAAGCATCGCCAAACCTCCCAGCTAGGATATTTTTGGTGCCGGACAAGGAAGTCAAACTCGAGCGCTTCGTATGTTGCTTTGTAACCTTTTCCTTCTTTTTCCCATCGGAATCCTCCATCGACCTGAGGAAGTCTACATTTGACTCTATTGTTGTATCATCCTGGGGCTCTAGTCTGGGTGATGAGGAATTTCCAAGTAGATTTGGCGAATAGCTAGGAGAGCGAAGTGGCCTTGGGGCTGCCTCCCGTTCGCGAAGGTAGTCCATATCAGATTCAAGATAAGTACTAGCGGGCCTAGGACGTCCTCCAGTAACAGAAGTTTTAGATAGGAATTCGAGTTGTTCAGCACTGGGTCGGCCGCTTTCTAGAGATGGGCGGGATGAAGATGAGTGTCGAGCATGCCCTGGTGAAGGTTGGATGGAGTCAATGCGTGGCGTTGGAGTAGGTCGGAGCGCATAACTTATATCCGGGCGTTTCAGGCCAGTACCTATGGGCTCCTGCTGTCTAGGCAAACTCGATGGGCTGTGCTGGTCTGCCGAAGGGAATCGATGGATCGGGGGGTAATCTCGGGTTTGTCTTTCAGGGGGAGGGGTACTAGTCATAGTTCCGGTCGAGACCATGGCCGGTCTGTTTGGAATATCTTGAGGTGTTTGCGGCGGAGGGGAAGAAATAGCCTGGAGCTCAGGATTACTAGATATTATGGCTGAGGCACGACTCATCTCCACTGGCTGTTTGGGTGGTGCCGGACTAGGCTTGTTGACCGAGCCAGGCGGAGGCGATAATCTTCTTAAGTCCGTTACAGCTGCTACTGACTTCACTCGGCTCAGATCCGTCGATTGCCTTTGACCTGTTGGGATCGTCCCTACTGTGGCTTGAGGTTTAATGAATGCTTCTTCCGCTAGTTGAGCGGCAACACGCTGGCTTAGATGCTTTTGTGGATCTGCGGGAGATATTGGACTATCAAAGTCGAACTTCGTCCCTTGATCGTGTAGGAGAGCGAATTGATCAAGTGTCGGAAACCTAGAGGATAGCTCATCTGCGTCGGCACCGGGTCCCGTTTTAGTGTCAAGTGCAGCAAATGGATCACCACTTGTGATCCTCGCTGGAGACGGGCTTGGCTTGGCCGCCTGTGTTGGGACGGACTGGTTGGAAACTGTTGGTCTACCACGCCTCATGGGTGTGATCTCTGGGATTGCTTGGGTTTGTGGTTGCTGTGGTGGTGAGTACACAGCACCTATACCTGGAGTTCCCCTAGGGTCTTTGCCAGCAGTTATTTGATTCTCGTTTCTCTTAGCCTCTAAATGAGATGGCTGAGAATATATCTGGAATAATGTTAGATCAATATTACGAAACCCGGGAAATCAGACGTACATCATGTATAGGTACTTCACGCCCTTGCATCCGACAGCTTTCTCGGAGCACTTGGTAAATATTTGGTCGAGATCGTAGATCTTCCCGCAGCATGGATGCTTCATGATATTTGCTTAGTATAAAAATCCCAGTAGTGGATTGCACGCCTTACCGATCAATTGCTTTAACCTATCGGAGAATATCGGGTAATTAGGAAATCTGAAGCTCGCGTTCAAGATGGCAAGCTGCCCTTGCTCCTCAAATGGCGTAGTATAATAACAGAGCTTATAGAGGAGAACTCCCAGAGCCCATATATCCGATTTCTCATCTATCGGCTGTTTCCGGTAGACATCAATCATCTCCGGACTCCTGTACTGTAATGTAGTATGTCTTTGGATATCCTCGTCTATCATGCGGCACTCTGCGACAGTTTGCGGCGCAGGTCTCGGAGGGGCAGCTGAACCAAAATCACATAGCTTAAACTTCCTCTTGGCTCCATTTACGGTGATGAGGACGTTCTCGACTTTCAAGTCTCGGTGTAATAAAGGAGGCTTGAGATAATGCATACAAGCGACACCCTCCGCAACATCGGAGAAAATATTTAAGATCTCGGGTTCGGTAAGACGGTGCTGTAACCGGGTATTCATAAAGTCGATCAGCCCCCCGCCATTACAGTATTCCATCAGGAGGAAGACTTCATATCCACTGCCGCCCTTGAGCTCAGATGCGTGCGAATCGATATATGTAACAATTGTTTGGTGCCCCTTAAGCCGCTTCATCGTCTCAACCTCGGTCCGCATCCCACGAAGAGTCTCCTTATCCGGCACAGCAACCCTCTTCAACACAGCCAGGTCGGTTCCATCGACGGGGCGTGGTAACTTGACGAGATACACATGTGCAAATCCACCTTCGGATAGGTATTTCTGAATCACCACTCTATGATTGCCGACTTGAATCTTAGTACCGGGAGCAAAGGTACCAGCAGGAGCGGGATGTCCATGTATAGGTATTTGAGCATGGCTTTGCATTGGCGCGCCATAAGCGGCCTGTTGGCCAGGACGAGGCGCTGCCATTGGCATTGTATTGCTATACGAAGCCATACTATTCGGTTCAGGGAGGTGTATATCGCTTAAGGGGATAGGAGACGGGAGGGGGGGGGGATGATGGGTAGACGAGGTGGAAGTCGGTAAAGGGTTGGCACGTTCGGGGGGTTCTTCACGTTTGTGGCATCGAGGAAGATTAGCATGCGCCTTGCAGCTATAACGCACGCATATCTAAACAGACAAGCGAATAGTTATTAGTCTAGTTAGTTTAGTTAGAGGGTGTATCTATTCGCGTAGATACAACCTTGGAAAAATGATGTCCTAGGAAACGCTTTGTGTTGTTAGTATTAGGTATTAGGTAGAGTTCAATACGGGTTAAAACGTGCCAGGTGGTGAACTTACCTAGAGGTAGACGTGGTGCACTAAAACTGTACCGCAGTTACCAGTACCTTAGGGGTTGTAGGTAATCCATAAAGTCGGTCCCTTTTCCCATTTGTCTAGTTGTTTCGTAACAAGCCTGTGCCACCTGTAAATCGTCCCCGTAATCGTCCCCACCAGATCCCCTGAGGGGGTACGGAGTGAGAAACCTCAGTATAAATGCATAACCCGATAACGAAAATATACATTAGGTAGTAATCCGTACGGATTAGATATGACTAAGTTTAGAATAGGACCCACTACCACAGTAGCCAACCACTGCTACCTCACAGCCTCATAATGCATCCATCCATCAGGTACCTGATGTAGTACCTACCTCTAGGTACCTAGGTACAACGCCAGGCACAAGTTACCAGAGGTAAACCAACGAATCTTACTAGGTAACAATTTAAATAGGTACCTAATATAATTACGGTAATAGTTTATCATGTTCAAAACACTACCACTCTGGTCTACATATTATATGTATTACACTGTTCATTCACGCGTGGAGATCCCATGTATTGTACCTCCTTTAAATTTTGGCCCTTTCAATTGGCTTATTCCGAGTCCCCATCACCATTCCCTCTCCCACCGCTTGAACCCCCGTTACCTCCGTCGAGAAGCAGTTTAGGCTTGATGTAGTCCTCGTCTAACTGCCTAAACAGAGCCTGGGGGTCCTGAGCGGTAAGTAATTGTTTAATAGCCGCCCTTGTAGAAATAGGTGCTGCGTCTCTGTGACCTGAAGTTGGGTATGAAAAGACGCCTTCCTCTTCTGACGTCCCGCTAGGCGTAAGAATTGGGCTGCGCGGTGCTTTACGGGCTGGGGGCGGGAGATCCGATGTATCAATATCGCTCCCAAGATCTGAGTCGGTCACATTACCACTGCGCCCTAAGAGATCTGCTCGTTCAACTTCATCACCAGCTTGCCGAGAACCTTTACGGCTTGAACTCGTGGCACGTGACGTTGGGAAAGACGGTGAACGATGGCCTGATACATAACTTCCTCGTTCTGGTCCCGCCGGCTGCTGGAGTCTCCCAGAATCCACCCGATCAAGACGCACCGACCCATTTCTCTGCCGGGGATTGTACCCGATTCCGGTCCCAGACCTTTTATAATAAGAGCCTGATGGTGCGGCTTCGATGTCGAATTCGTCGTCGCTGTCAACTTCTTCTACAACGCCCGTTCTGATACCTAATATCTCCAACATTCGCGCCGTAGTGCCACCAAAGATGATCACAGTGAGCACTACCACAACAAGCACAGTGGCTTTCAATGCATACGAGTTTTTCCCGGTTAATAAAGCAGCCAGCGCTACACCGACCGCTCCTCGTAGACCGGCCCAGAATAGCATCGCCTGGTAGCTATATGGAAGTTCATCGTTGACCTCCTTGCCCCGACGACGCGCCCGATAACGGTGAAACCAATTGATAGCCCTAGACAACGGAAATACTGCTACCCATCGCGCGGCACAAACGGCGACGATGGTGACAATTATCAGGGGCGGTTGAAACTGGAGGTCATTATCCGTGAATAACGACAGTCCTAGATAGATGAAGATGAAATTTTCGGATAGCTGGGCGAGTATTTGGAAAAAGTACTTGGTGCTAAGCTGTGTCCGCCGTGACATGTTGAAGTATGCATAATGCTTAAGAGTAATACCACAGAACAGCAGAGACACGATACCTATTAGGAATTAGATGTCACCTCTAAATGGAATAGGATATGAAATTTGGGACATACCTGACATCTTTACTGCTTGGGAAAAGAAGTAGCTTGCATATGCGATCAGCACGATCAAGCAAGTCTCGATTTGAGGGTACCTCCTGATATAGGTGAACTTCAAAGCAAGCGCAGTGCCAACGCCAACCAAAACCCCGATGAACAAGCTACCAAAGAAGATGAGCAAGAAGATGCCCACACCTTCGAGGAAACTCAGAAATCCATACGTGCCTGCAGAATCGCTACTGTACTTCTGCGCGGTCTCGAAAATGACAATCGCAATAGCATCGTTCAAGATAGACTCGCCAAAAATAACAGTATACAGTTTTGGATCGACTTTATAGGTATTGAAAATGGCCAGGATCGTGACCGGGTCTGTAGCAGATAACGTTGCACCGACGGAGATGGCATCAACAAAACTCATCTCGAGGCCTTCGAGCGGTATTCGAGTATACAGCCATAACAGCAGGCCAATTACTACGGCAGACAAGAAAGTCCCAGCGAAGGCGAAGGTAAGGATGGTGCCAATGTTTCGAAAGAAATTGGCTTGGTGTAACTCATATCCGGAGTTTAGGATGATGGGCGGTAATAATAAGTTGAAGAAGATTTGGTAGTCGAAGCTGACGAGTTGTCGGATAGAATGGCCGGTGCTCACTCTAAGAATTAAGCCTACAGTCATTCCTGTTTATCTAGAGTCAGCTTCATCTTGTTCCTCACTCCCATCCCATTCTGTAACCAACCGGCAAAGATAGAGATTACTGTTTCGTGAACAGCTTGGACCTTCTTCTGCTGTAATATGTAGCTGGTAAAGAAGGCAATAATGAGGAGCATGATCAATATGAATAAGGCCCATGACGCAAATATTTCCTTTTGTCCCGAGTCGGCTTCTGTGATAAGCTGTTAGATCATGAGGTCGCGAGATATACGACTCGAAGCCGCGCGAGCTACGAGCTACGAGCTACGAGCTACAAGCCAAGAGTTGCGAACAGCACAATTAGGTAATAATATCATACCATCGGGATCCGTCTCTTCGTCGTCTCGTCCTAGAGGGAATTATAGTTAGGTAAAGTTATAGGCATATATATATATATACATATATATTAGGTAGCTGAATGATTTGGCGATGGGGCTTGACTTGGTTGACGTACGAGCGAGCTCCATAATGGAGCTGGCGATTTCTGCCAACATGATCGCGACAAAGACTTCAAGGACTTCAAGGACTTCAAGTCGGGTGTTGATGCTTCAGTTGGATATAACCTTCTTGCTCCAAATTGAGCACTAAGAATCGGGCGTGCCAGCGCATGAAACGTCGAGGGACCTGGTGGCTTCGGTTCGATGCGATACGATGCGATGTGATGGGATGCGATAAAATATGAGGACGAGCCGAAGTCAAATTCGGGTTATTGCGCTTAATTGATGTGAGAAGTTGAAATCGACAGCTTGCACCTTCTACTATTCCTGGCTACTGATCGCTGATCGCTGATTGCGCCGCACTACCGCAAAATATGTACCTAATGTGGTATTGTACATGTAGGATACAGTATGCCTGTAGGCTTGACCCACCTCCAATAAATATTCACTTACCTAAACCGAGCTGAAGCCTGGAGTAGGAACGGACTTTGAAGCTAACTCCTGTTATAACAATACCTCTTTTATACCAATAATCTTGATTAGCGTAGGTACCTCCAGGGCTGTCGGTACCTCTCGGTAGTGCTTCTAACCCCGCTGTATTGTACCATTTTAACTTAAAGCAGTCACAAATTCAGGGACAACAGTTAGATTTTACATGGCACATTGGGTCTTCTACAAGGCTACCTAGGAGGTACCTAGGTAATGAAATACCTAATAAAACAACAGTAACACGAATACCTTAGGTACCTGGCCTAAGTGCCTGGGTTACCTGTAGGTACCCTCTGCACCAATGGTAGACACGTACCTGATACACGGCAGGTGTTAACTTCAATTGTTCTTCAACCTTTTCGAGATATTGAAGAGGAGTTGCGACGCAGCGACTAAACCAAGCAGAGTCTGGCTTCAAAATTCTCCACAATCCCTCCCTTCCCGGAATCGGAAATCTCTCCATATTTACGTCGCTTGGAGGTATCTGATGTCATCACGACTAATACCTCTTCCAGGTAGGCCGGGTAGGCTGGTAGGCTGGTAGGTACGCCACTTATGTATACGGTGAGTCTCGGCATTCTGACTCGTTTCCAATCGGCGTCGGTTTCCTTTAGGTCATGCGGATTATTTAACTTGATTATTAACTTGATGTCTTGGACTTGCGAATTAACAAATTACCTCTTATTCCTATTACTACTACAACACCACCCCCTTCGGTAACGTCCAACTCATCCCTCGTCCTTCCTACTAACCAATTACCACTCGCCACCATTCTAGCTGTAACTCGAGGAATCTCATGCGTCTCGTGCTGTTGCCTCGAGTTCGAGACCGCGTGACGTCCAAACATAGTACTTACATAGTCTAGACGGCTAAATTCATCCACCCCTGATCTACCGAATCTTCTCTATACCTTAGGTACCAACCTAGAATCTAGATGCTTACCTAGGTACCTACCTTTTCCATACTTGATATGCATGCATATAACAACATAGAGTTAGCAACAACAGCAACAACCATTACCGCTACTACTACCGCTACTTTTCTCATCGCAACGCCCTCTCGTTTCCCATAGTCGTCGACTTTTCGCGTGCCCTGTTAGATTCCATACACTCGACCTGGGTTTGCGAAAGCCTCACTATCCGATCGATGACCGCGTCATTGTCGAGCACCTCGTCCTCGGACCATCCGTCTGCCTCGAGTCGCAAATATGATCCATCCTTGAAACCGGATATCAATGCCGATCCCGCGTGGTCCGAAAGTACAATAAGGGTCAACGCCGGAGAGCCTGCTGGTCCGGATAGACTGAACGAGCACTCTCCTCTTCTCTCCCCTAGCCGGGGAGAGCGCGATTCACTAGATGAGTTTGATGACAACGACAGACAAGCAGAACATGATGAGTTTCAGACCACCAAAAGCATTTGGTACCTCTTACTCTTGACAATCAGCATTGGAGGACTACAAGTAGCCTGGGCTGTAGAGTTGTCTAATGGCACTCCGTACTTGCTATCTCTTGGCCTTAGCAAGTCTCTAATGGCCCTTGTATGGGTCGCCGGCCCGCTTACTGGGACTTTAGTACAGCCATATGTCGGCATGCTCAGTGACAGCTGCAGAGTATCTTGGGGGAGGCGCAAACCCTTCATGCTTGGTGGCGCCGTTGCCACATCGTTAGCCTATATGTTCCTTGCGTGGATTCGAGAGATTGTTGGCGGAATCTTCAGCCTGTTTGGAGTTGACGCCGATTCCCACACAGTAAAAGTCACCATTATCGTCATCGCTGTCATCTGGATATACATCCTAGATGTTGCAGTCAATACGGTCCAGGCATCTATCAGAGCCTTTATCGTCGACTGTGCTCCGCCACATCAACAGGAAGCTGCAAATTCCATGGCTAGCAGGCTGGTGGGCGTCGGCAATATCATAGGATATGTTGCTGGGGGGATTGATCTTCCCAAGTATCTTTGGTGGCTTGGCGACACTCAGTTTAAGGACCTTTGCGCAATCGCAAGCATCGCACTTTGCTCGACAGTATTGTTGAGCGTACTGACCGTTAAAGAGCGAAATCCTCAACTCGAAGGACGTCCTGCTACTAAGCCACCTGGCCTTCGCTCATTTTTTGCCAAGATATTTGCCGCTATTAAAAGGCTTCCACCCCAAATCGCAAAGGTTTGCATTGTGCAATTTGCGGCGTGGATCGGCTTCTTTCCTATGCTCTTCTACACCTCATCCTATGTCGGAGAAATATACGTCGAGCCCTACCTAGAAGAGAATCCCCACATGACTCCTGAAGAGTTGGACCAGCTTTACGAGAAGGCCACCAGGGTGGGTACCTTTGCCCTATTAATATTCGCCATCACCAGTCTAGCAACCAATGTCCTGCTTCCTTTCTTCATCGACCCAACCTATGACAATAATCCTGTCGTTGGCAATGGGTCCAGGGAATTCCCTGCACTTGGGAATTCCGCTTCCCGCAGTAAGGGCTTTTTGGCTCGTTTAGTCATTCCCGGCTTCACTTTACGAAGAGCTTGGATGTATTCCGAAATTCTGTTTGCTGTCGTAATGTTCTGCACCCCGTTTGTGAGAACTGTTGAGGCTGCAACCGCACTTATTGGTCTTCTTGGTATTCCATGGGCTTTGGCACTTTGGGCGCCATGGGCCATCATCAGCGCCGAAATCAGTCGCCGCGATATACTACATCGAGCCCGAAAACAACAGATGCGGTCGCTTGCGCGAGGTGAACAGTTAGATAATAGCGACTCCGATGATGGGCTCCTCGAGGGTGGGTCTCGGTCGCAGGCTGATGAAGAGGAACCAGACCAAGCCGGCGTGATCCTTGGTATACACAACATGGCCATTGCTTCGCCGCAGTTCATTGCTACTCTTGGTTCTAGCATCATCTTCCGCATTTTCCAGAAGCCAAGAGGCGAGCCTGGTGATCATAGTATCGCCATTGTCTTGGCTTCGGGAGGCTTCTTCGCGCTTATAGCCGCGTACTTCATTCACAAAATCAGCGAAGACACATCGGTACCAGCGGCTGCTGTTTATGCTGTAGAACAAGGTGACCCAATCAATTCACGACCGAGCACATCGCAGAGCAAGAGGAGTTTCGACCAGGCCAGAGCTAGTCTCGACCAAGCAACTTTGGCTAGAAATAGCAGCTTCGGGGCGGGATTGGAATACTAATCATGCCTCCCGGTGGGCCATACCCGTTAGTTAGTCGCAATATCCACCGACGGAATTAGAGAATGTTCAAGTGCATCTCCCCCTTTTTTTATACCCATTTAGAAGTTCCACGGACCACGGACAACAAATATACTGGAGTTATACTTTGCAATTCTTAGTAGCTTAGCAATGGTTTGCTGATGTAAATTGTCATATATGATATGTATAGATACCTCTTATAAATTATATCCACCTAGTCACCTATGTATTCTACGTGTAGTCCTGTCAGTTAATTGCCTTCAACATACTATTAATAAAAATGCTTACTTCAAAGCTAAGACACGTCTTGATCCGCAGAAACCCGCGTAAGGTATAGCGGGAAGGAGGGCGGCTACTATGGTCTACATATCTCAATAGGCTAAATTCCATGACCTTCACTCCCCCACATTCAATATAATGAATATAATGTGACCTCTAGGGCAAGATCAGCGGAGGCTCCTATCCGCGCTTCGCTATAGACGTCTGTCCTACGGTCCGGCCTGCCATCTTTAGATTGAATCCAGGCCATGTCTGGACCATAACTCCTTAATAAAACCCTTGTTGCCCCATGCACGTTTCCAGTTTGGGTGTCGATGGCATGATGAATGGTCGGTCTCCATAGTATTGTTGCGTATAAAACGCCACAGGCCCTGGAGTGCTATCTACCTCGCTCTTGCACCAGGTTTGTCCTTCGACAATTTCAATCTGCATACCCCTCCGACCGGGCTCGCATACTCCCTTCCAACATCAGGTAGTTATTAGGTACCTATCCTAGGACATCCAAGATGAAGGTTACCCTCTTCTCAGCGCTAGCCGCCGTCGCCAGCGCGGCCGTCCTCTGGGACGGGCGATTCAACGACCTAGGCACATCGTCCGACCTGAACAAGTGGTCGTGGAGCAACCAAGTCGGGCCGTACCAGTACTACATCCACGGGTCGGGGTCGGTCGAAAAGTACGTCAACTTCTCGCCGGATTACAAGAACCCGGCGGACACGGTGTCGAAGCAGGGGGCCAAGTTCACTCTGGACTCGACGGCGTTCTGGAACGGCCAGAACATGCGCCGCATCGAGCTGATCCCCCAGACCAAGGCCGCTATCAATAGTGGGAAGGTGTTCTACCACTTCAGCATCATGCGCAAGGACGCCAACGCGCCCTCCAAGAACCGTGAGCACCAGATCTGCTTCTTCGAGAGCCACTTCACCGAGCTGAAGTATGGCTGGATTTCCGGCGAGCAGGGAGCCGAGAACCCAAATCTGCAGTTGTAAGTGTTCCATGTAACTTAGGTACCTCAGTAAAATGATAGTTTAGGTGGTTGCTAATATTGATAATTCCTCGCGCACAGCATGGTCTCGCAGAACTCTAAGTGGAAGACGGAGTGGAAGCCCAACGTCTGGCACAACGTGGCCTTCGAGATCGACTTCAGCAGCGGCACGGTCGGGTTCTGGCACTCGGAGGGCGGCGACGCGCTGAAGCAGCTGGTGGCCCCCGTCAAGACGTCGACCTCGTCGAACGGCGCCGACTGGCATCTAGGCGTCCTCGAGCTGCCGCGCTCCGGCTACTCCGACGGTGTCGAGGACTTCTACTTCTCGGGCGTGTACATCGAGAGCGGTGCTATCACTACTTCTGTTAGCGGTCCTAGTAAGTAACCACCGGTTATATAGGAGGTACCTATCTAGGTATATATTTTTCCTCATCACGCTTGATCGATATGCTTATACTTTTCATTAGCTGCGTAATCTCGGACGAGAACGTAAGTTGGATCTTCATAGCGAATAGTTCAAATAAACATAATCATATTCACATAGGTACCTATTTAAGTAGCCCAACTTCAAGCGTTTAGATGTATCTTATATGAATGATTGATCCGCCTGTCTCCCTCGGATTTCCTCTCCATGTGTAGAGCTTGTCATCCATAGCCTTCTTAATGATGAAACTATCTTAGATACTAAACTTCAGGTGATTAAACAAATAAAACAATTAACTATCAATATTTCTCGCAAGTATTACCTATCTAGGAGGGCGACTCCCCGCTGAACGTATTCTCGGCCACTTCCCATAAACTCCGCCTGTACCCTATCCATCTGCCTCACTCAGCCCAACAAGCACCAACCATGAAGACGTCTTCAGCATCTCCATCTCGAAGACATAGTTCAACCCCAACCCGTCTCCCTCGGTCTGACTTAGCAAGTCCCGATTATAGTAGGGACCTCGCCGGGTACCGGGCCTCGCGATACATCCCACGACGTTATCCCAGCCCAATAGAAGCAAACCTTGCTCCCGGAATTACAGAAGCTGTAATCGCAATGTCCCGTAAAACTAGACCTAGACCTAGACGACGATGTAGAAGATAAGGGAGGAGCGGTCGTAGTTAGCAGCCGCGCCGTCTCGCTTGTCGTCTGATTCGTGAACGGCGTCAGAGTGGGAGTGCTGCTGGTTGGAGGGTATCCGTACCCGATGGGCGTTTCGGTGGGATCATCAGCCGTCACGGTGACTGTTTCGAATGGGTGTGGGAGTGCCCAGAGCGGGGAGATGAGGAGAGAGAAAGTTGCGGTCAACCTATGCAGAGGTATCATCGTGACTAACGTGAGAACTATGTCTCTCAACAAATCTAGTAAATTGAGGGCTACGAACGGATATAAGGCGGTATTCAGAAGCAATCTGGGTATCAGCTTATTCCCATAAAAACCCGGATCAAGAGGTTTACACCGTAGTTCAGTCTCCTTATATACCACGATAACCCACTTCCTTTAACCCAGCCTAACCTGCCCTACGACAGCAAGGCATCCGTCACAAGTCGGACAATATATCGCCCCAGGTGGGCGAATTAGTTAGTACTTCGTTCCGAAATACGCTATATCGTGACATTGTCATCGCTCGGTGGCCGTTCAAGCTTTCTCTTTTGTTACCTATCAACCAGCCGGTGAACGTGTGGAAGAGGCCCGACTTGGCAGCATAGTAACGAACTGGCCATGTTTGATAGTTCGAGATATCTAGATCCTGTCCATTCATTACACGATGGGAATGCCTGGGGTTACATTCCCTCGTAATTGGATGTTTGCTACAAGCTGAACTCGAGGGATTCATATTAATGTCTGCAAGGTACTGCAGGAGTCCAATATATACCTGCAATACTCGTCCTGCAGCAGCTGCATATGCCTCATGTACCCAACAGGAGCTGCATCAAGCATTGAATAAATCGGGGGGGCAAGGTCTCCTTTTCCCTAAACATGCATCAAGCAATATATATCCAGATTTGGAAGTTTCCGCCTCGAACGTCGTTAGGGTGGCAAACCGACAGAATGTCTACTGGCACAAAGCAATCGCTTACGGCCCGATGTCTCCCTGATCGTCGTTACACCTTGCGGAGATAGTTACAAGTGTCCATGGTCGGACGAAGGTTACTTTTTTTCTGTGAGGGGCCTAGTAACTTTGCACGAGGCATTCGGACGCGGTGAGCAATAATCCCGACCCGCTGCACTCCCGCAAGGCCGGTTATAACCATCGTATCAATGGATACCTATATAATAGGATTGTCCATTCACAGAGAGTAACACTGGTCCGAGCCTACCTTACTATGGTGTTAAGATCTTGATCTCAAGGTCTTCAAGAAGCGGTAGACAACCTTCCTGAGTGATCTCTTTTAAACCCCGCTAAATAATCCTGAGTTTCATTGAATGGGTGGTAGTTTCAGCTACCCGAAGGGAAGCAAACAAACACCTGTCATAGGAGGTAGTTAATAGCCTCGGTCCTCTTTTTGAGTACTGAGTACATTCTTCAGAGTATAATAAGTAGAATTAAGACTATTTTCGTTTCTATATCCCGCAACTAGTCGTATACCTTAGCCTTCATACACTTCATGAATCATGCGACCGCCAAACCCAGCTTTCGTGCCAGGACCTAATTCCATCGAGTTTCGGCCCATTCGTAACTAACGTGATGCAAAACTAGAACGGTGGGGCGGGCGAAATATCATGTTCCCTTAGTAAGAGGACGGGAACTCCTGGAAAATATCGACAGGCTCACAGGTAGGGTTGTGAGGCGGCGAGGTCGAAGCCCATCCAATCGATTGGTAGTAGTAGCCAGTAAAGTATTGCCAGCAAGCATACCTGCTTATCGTCAGTTCCTAATCGCGCAGAATAAAGAAGCGGGTAAAGACTTCTAGCATAATAGGCAGATAGCTATAATACACACCATTGGTAGTCGGCCGTTGCATTGCCACTAGGGAACGGACTCTTTCCGGGCTCGAACGTGGAGTCGTCGATGTAGGACACGCCGAACAGCTTGCCTTCCTTGTCGAAACCGAGATCAACGGAGTAGCTGCCAAATCCAAACATCGCCGCCGCGACGTTGCTGTTCACGGTGAACTGGAGCGCCAGACCTTGGTCGACCGTGGCCTGGCCGCCGCTTCCGTCGGTGTAAGGAAGCTTCCAGATAAGCTTGCCGACGTCCGCGCCGTCGACCTTGGTGTAGCTAGATGCATTGAAGTAGTACTCGACGTAATTTCCTGCGGGAAGCGATCCTTCGTTGTAGCATAATCCCTCGATGGCGGCGCCGGCATGGCAGGAGCCGGCATATCCTG
Organism: Daldinia caldariorum; assembly: GCF_022478825.1. NCBI lineage: Eukaryota > Fungi > Ascomycota > Sordariomycetes > Xylariales > Hypoxylaceae > Daldinia > Daldinia caldariorum. The sequence goes on along the minus strand of NW_025953046.1, from coordinate 398,885 downwards.
TATAGAACGTTAGGTAAGCTTCCCCTTTCTGATGAGGGTATGTTTGAGGACTAACCGTCAATAGAGCTGCCTTCTTTCCCCTTTATGTGAAGGTTGAACGGGCCGGTCTGCACGGGGTCTTGGGCAGATACTGCGGCGGCGAGGAGGCCAGCAGATAGTGACGAGAGTTGGAACCTCATGGTTTTATATGGTGGGGTATTATGGTATTAATGATATTAACTGTATTAGTTACCTCTGGTATGTGTGTTTTAAATCGTGACTGGCTTTGAAAGGTGAGTTGGCATTATACAAGTGGCAGAGCGTCCAATTTATATTCCAATGCTTCTTTCATCCACCGGCGGAGAGACAGTGACCATCACGAGGTCACCGAAGCGGATAACCGATATGGACAATAAGCATCATAGCGGAGAGGTCCCGCCTTTGAGGCGGCTGTAGATAGTAACTTCATCTCATTGGCCAAATCGTACCAGCCTCTCCTCACGTGGTCTTTCAAGCCTCCTCAGGTTAGTTAGGCTCGAAGTATTCTTACCATTTACTAGAACACTGGAGAGAGACACATAGAGTGGTCGATAGATTGGGTAGTCCATTCATTCAAATTGGCGCACTGCCTGGCTTCCTCGTATATGCGGTGTGACATCGTAAATTACGTCCCATGTTCTTTGGGTTCTAGTCACATTATGTCCAGTACAGTATATAAATAATATCGGTAGAACGTTGTCCCATTCATTACTAGTGAGATCGCCTTTAGCATATAAAGCTACGTACATTGGAATGTTACTAGTAACTACTAGTATTCATGGATGTCTCTAAATCTGTATTATCATTGTCGTCACGTCTAAATAAGCGCTAAAGCTTACCTAACCTAATATAACATCAGATTGTCGATATGGTAAGAAAGTTGAATAAGAACTTGAGAGATAACCACGCCGGCAGCATCGCGGTATAGTATCGTTACTAGCGAAAGGCCGAACATTGTTCAGTAACCTGACGGCTAACCCCAGAATAGAAAGACATTTCACGAGGAAATGTAACCAAAGACGTCACCTTCACGTAAGGAAAAAGAATAAGGGTTAGGTAGATCGGTAGATCTTGCATAAGATTGTCCAATCAGCATCACATTAGCCCATCGTTGCCCTATGAGCTTCCATAGCAACGGCCAAATAGGAACCAAACAACATTGGAGAGCGCCGATAGGGCGGTTTAGTGTAATATCAGCCGACCATACCGTCAGCAATACGATCTTTATGGTGCATTTATCTTAGGTTAGGTACTCTTCACAATATAATTAATATGCACACGCTTGCGTTGTCTTAGTCGTCATACGCAGTTTTATTCCCTATAACTTTTCAGAAGAAAGCCGAGAGGGTTCCGTACACGCTTGATGGGAAGTAGAGGCGAAAGGCGTAGAAACAAATCCGATTTTCTACAACTCCAGCTTACGATAGGTACTTCTTATCAATCACCTCAGAGTCAACGGGACGGCCCCGACGAGAAAGTTACCTGTCTGTAAATTAAAATCTCCCTCTTGTGACGTGAGCGTGGAACTAGACTCTTCCCTATTCCTTCTTACCTTGACACTGTTACGTCAACCACGGGCTCTCTGGATTGACTTGATAGTACTGAGTGTGCCCAAGAGAAATTATTAAGTCTGGATGATTAGGAGATAGAGCTCCTGCGAGACTGACTCTAGTATTTTAGACACCCGACCTTGATTAGATTGGGCATAGGTTATATAGGCTTGCCCCTGTTCACTGTTTTCACTATTATAAACTACCCTGGCATTTACTCTGTCTATGGCATCGATCAAGAGCATCAACTCGTCTGACAGCTATTAATCCGCTATGGATTCAGGATTTAAAACCTACAAAGCTGCATCACGCTTCACTGCTCTTCATGTTAGCTATCATTGTGTAGGATTGAGAAAGCCGATATAAGATAGCCAGGTTTTTCTTACAGTAGGTGCCTATATAACCTTACGCCCTAACGGAACGTTTCGAAAACTATTTGATTTTGATTATTTGGTAGTCATATCTCATTCCATTTCATTCATCCCTATACTTCTCCGCGTCCCGGGAGCTCTGCACCACACTCTCCGGCGGTTCGTACCCTTCAGCCGCTATGCTGCCCGGCACGTCCTCGGGCGTGTAGTACTCGGAGCCCTTGACGTGGTCCTTGATCGGGACGGGCTTCTTGTCCGCGATGTTAGCGAGCTTGGCCTCCTTACCCTCGTCCCACTTGTCGGGCTGCACGTCCACTTTGCGCGGGACCGGGTCCTTCGGGCTTGCCCACCCGCGCTCCCGCCGTTGGTACCCCGATACGTTGAACTCGTTGTTGCCCCCGAACTCCCGCTGCTCGATCGCTAGCTTGTCCTCTGGCCCGCCCTCGCCCTCGAAGTGTTCGCCGCGGCTTACTCTGCGGAACTGGTTAGTGACCTAGGCAATAACTCATATATAGGTAGGTATGTATAAACGGGACGGTTGAGAGGGAAGGGGGGGGGGGGGGGGGAAGAAAGAAAGATGCTTACCGCCCGCGAGCATCTAACACTCCGCCTTCCTCGGGCGGGATTCGCTTGTTCCAGCTGGCGTTGGTACATAACTCTGGGTTGTAGCGCACGTTGGCACCTTGGAACTTCTTCTCTACTCTCGTGTCCACGCCGGCCTCGTCGCTAGGAGCGGTCCTGTTAGCGCCAGTCTTGGCCTCGTAAGTGTTCACTTCGCGCTCAGACTGTTCGGCGATTCTGTTCATAGTCTCAGGCGAGTCTTCCAAATTTTTGTAGGTAGGCATTTTTGCGGTTATTTGTTTATATGATATGTAGGTAGTAGGAGGTGTCTTTTTGCTTTTGATGCAAAATGCACCAATTCCTTCAGTGTTTAAAGTTCGATAACCGATCTGAATAACGAATCCAAAGTCAAATACAATAAAACTGTTCGTGGTGTTCTCCCCCTTATTATTCACCTTCATTATTCAATCCAAACCTATTCCTGACGTCAGCGACGTCATCGGCGCGATGGCGATGGCGATGATTGAGCGCATCATGAAATCATAAGCCCCCAATTTTCAGGGACCCCAAGACGTCTGCCTTTCCCACGAAGAGCAATTAAAGATGGGGAATCTGACAGTTCTTGAGTTTATAATCTGCGTGTTAAGCCACTTAATTATCTATCATATGTAGATGCTTGTAAAAAAAAAATGTATCATTCCGGACTGATTTCTCCGGCGGCTCTGCTGCCCTCTTTCCTAAAATGTAAATGAGATGTTATCGTAGCTGAAAATGGAGATTGAGAGTTTCTTTGAACTAGCTACCTCTCTCGATTGTAAACGTTCTAGAAGTTGTTATTGTTTCTTGCAGGTTTCAACTTCGAACATGCACCAGGAGTAATGGACATGGTCTATTTCACGCCACAGAATATCTAATTACCTAGGTACCTACCTAGTATCATAATGCCCCCTAGGTAGGTAGACTTCCCAATCTCAGTAACAGTTCAACCTCCCTAGTGCGATCTGAGTACTTGGTTACATGACATAGTCGTTATAGGTTCTATGGGCAACTCAGGTATCTCTTATAGTTAATCGTGTAGTCATAATATCAGGCAGTCATAATCTTCCATATCAGGTAGTGGCAGTAGTGGCTTAACATGGGTTGGTAAATTAGTTCTTTAATCTTGGTATATGTTCAGTAATCACAAAACCCTCATTATTAAATCCCAGTACCATAATCCCAATATTCGACACGCTTTACCAAGTCTATAGCTAGGCGAGTGATGGTCTTCCGTGTTTTATGGTCTCTTATTTCAGCAACCTTCTACGGTGTACGTAGCGTTTCGTCCCTGTTTGTTACAGGAGCCACGTTAGCTGCTACCAGTAGATCACATGCTTATCTCCTTTGCCGGTTGAAAATATCGGCTTCTTCCCGCTGGGCTTAAGCTGCAGAATAGAATGTGACTAATACTTTTATGATATATGATAAGTTTGGGACCATCCCTATACGCTTTGGATACGAAGATCCGTGTGTCGAAACGGCCCCGGAGTTTGGAACGCCAAGGGGTTAAGGTTGTTGAATGTCAAAGCGATAGGTTTTCTCGCGAACCTGTAGCGGCTATGCTGTTTCTGAGTTTACTATCTAACATGGTGTTAGTTCTGTATAGTAGTTAAGTACTGAATTCAGTACAATTTTCTTGCCGCAACGTGCATAGGAGGTTAGGCAGGTGCCTTAGGTACCTAACATACTGGATGTTGTAAGGAGTTTATTGGAGGCCAGCCGGGTTAGGAGGATGCCAACTTTCCAGCTATGTAGGAATTGGCTCATTCTCCCAAAAAGGCTTTGTGATACCTTCGTGTAGAACCACTGCAACTGTCGGAGTTCTGAACCATTGGACGTCTGCTAATTCTACTAGAGGCCCGACTGTCCCAAACGTACAGGGTAGTCTCGCTAGAACTACCTGCTTCCCCGAGTTTTCTCCAGGCTTACAAGGCTGGCTGAAACTCGTTGGTAGCGCAGTGATCAACGTTTGCTATGGTACTTGACTTTAGAATTTGTGTCGCTTAATCCAGAAGCTACCTACAGGTAAAAGACGACTTTGCACTGGTAAAAAGTATTAATATATGTATGGCTCGATTCCTTTTATTTTCCGTGTTCGAGTTCTAACCACAGTTGCAGGTTAGCCGGATCACCGGATCAGTCCGCGCCCTAGGAAAACTCCTGGTTTATCCCAGACATTATGTCGTTCGGAGCGGTGCGTTGGAGGCGCAGCCTTTCTCCTTATTTGTAGTAAATACAACGGGCTCCGAGGGTTACTGTATTGCTGCGGCGAAGCAGCCCGGTAGCGCGGTTGGGAGCCGTCGCCCCGAGTGGGTTATCCACCACACGCCATATCCGGAGAAGAGAACCAAGACATCTCATGATGTCTTGGCCAATTTAGGTAGTAACTGTAATTACATCCTTAAAGAGTAGATACCTCTTTTGTGAGAGTGATGATGATGGTTTCATGATTCTACGTCTGCGGTTCTCCTGGGTTGTGATTAAAGAAAGTCCATGGGATGTGGGAAACTAAACTCACGAAGGAACCGAAACGCCCGTGGAGGTTTGCAAATGCATGTTAGCAACGCTGAATGAATCATTGCTTTCCGCAGGTGACAAACCAGGTACTAACACGACGTCCGCACCACAGTTAAATTACGTCGGGAGGCGTAAGCAACGAAAATGTTTTCTCGACCTCCTAATTCCTGTCCGCCCAGTCGAGGCCTACAAACCTTCTGCTTACCTGCATTAAACTACGTAGGTAGCTTGACGTTTCAGGTGGATAATTGGGCAGGAGCCTGGTCCTCGGTAGAGAATTTTCAGTCTTCAGGTATGTTTGATGGCGGTTATAAATTATAGGTGTGGCTGCGTTGGCCGGCACGCACTCTTAGCGAGATATGCGAAATACTACGGTATCATGCACTCGGGAGGTGATCTATCAGCAAATAGCGTCAGTGGAAGTACGCTGGCCTCTCGCATGCGTGATAGCCCGGTAATGTCTCGATATGCAAGAGTGAGTCTACCAGGGTGGAGTTTGCAAAGTGGCTGGAAACGATCGGATATTTACACAAGAGGGTGCTGAAGGCTATAAGTCTATGAATAATTCCCGGTCTTGGGAACCGCCTGTTCACCTGCATATGGCCGCATACATCTTCCTGTTGGGAAGAACAACGCGATATAATACTTGAGGACGAAGATCTATTCGTATCTAGGAGGAGCGGTGCGGACTATAATTATTATTCTTGGTTTACCTAATTGTAGTAGTATATGTAGACTGGCTTGTATAGCTTCCCCCACAGTTACCAAGACAAATGTGTCTCTTCGTGGACTTTACCCGGTCTCATTGACAATGGCTACTCGAAGCCTGGTCGTAGCCAAGGTGGCTAGACTAATAGGGGGTACATTAATATATTTCTTGCATGGTACCACGAGGAGGAATGCATTTCTTCCTCCACACTGAGATTTGATGGTGTCAATTAAATAAATGTAGGTGAGATTTGTGCTAACATACCATTCAATAAGACCGACCTTATAATTATGTGGGTAGATATTTTTATACTGTCAGAGTCTCAATATTCCGGTCTGTTCTGAGAAATTCGACTATCAGACAAGGTACCCATGTACCTCTTAACAATGTACTTGACGCAAGGTATTTATCTACACTATTCGGACGTTTGTTTATATTATAGGAGATGTCTAGCTTTCAAGTTCCCCTTAATGGGAATATATGTCTTTTAACCTGAGTAGTTAGATCACGTAGGTAGGTATCTAGGGTATAAATCTCGATAAAAAGAGGTTTCATAAACATTGACTACCTAGCATTCGTGCTTAATTAAAGTGAGAAAACATACGGATTGAGTCATCTAGGCACCCATTTAAAATAATTCCCTGCAACCCCCCGTTGTTTGTAAAAGAGTCGTCTAGATAGTATACGACTTGTGAGTTTGTCTTACACGCATCTATAGGTTTAAGGCAGAAATAAAGCGAATAGAATCAGCAAGAGCTATTCAACTTGTGGGTATTCATTAGAATAACTCCCCATATGCATTCGGACTATTTTCTCGCACGAGATGGACGAAATTTGCCGGCATAGAGGTTGTCAAGATAGCGGTGTCGTGGCTTGCATGGCTACAAGTTAAAACATGGTGCCATCCATACCGTGCTCCAGAGATCGCCATAAGAGCTACTAAGCAGCACGTAAGTCGGCTCTTGGAGCCCATATCATATCATAGCGGTTAAGATGTGATTCGTCATTTTTATCCCGGCCCTCCATGAACCTCAATGCTGTTCTGTACTACAGCTGATCCTGCCCACCTCGTCTTGAGTAGTGCATATATTCAGACTGGGTAATGGACAACGACTTAATGACGGACATAGATCTAAAAGTCAGTAGCATGTTACCTCCTAAGGCGGTCATCCCTAAAGCGTGCAGGAGGCGGCTAAGCAAATTCTCCTTTTACGGTAAATGAAATCCCAGAGTGTAATTTTTTTTTTTACGATGGAGAAGAAAGCCCATTGGACCCAGATTTTCCTAGGGTTGGGACGAACCTCAAACCCTCAATGAGGGTGGTATCGAATGCTTCCGTTGACTTTGCAATTACAAAAAAAGAAAAAAAAAAGAATATTCCCTTCGGCCCCTGGGATGGTTCGTTGGATTAACACGAAGGGGTTGTGCGGGAGGCCACTTTGTTAATCCTAAACTTTATCGTAATTAATTGTCAGATCTGCAGCAGGGATCCATCAAGCTGTTTTAGCCGGAATTGGTGGGTTGATATTTCTTCTTCTTCTTCGCTTATTAGCATCTCGCCCAGGTACTTGGGCGTCTTGGCCAGTTCTGGGTGGGTCAAAGACGGTAGAAGTAACAGGCCATGAAGAGAAAAATGGAATTCAATGGCCATAAATGGCCTTTAGACGATCCGTGTCGATGTCGTTCCTGAGATAGGTACCCGGGTTGACGATGAGTGGGCTTCCTTGGTATAGGCGTGTCTATAGAAAAGCATATGGACTAGACCCAAAAAGCTTTATAAGAGGGGCAAGATTTATGCCTGGATCCAAGGACTCAGCCAAGTATAGTAGTCAAGACGCATGGAATGTCGTATTCCATCAAGAATAATGATGGAACAACAATGGAATAATACCCCCTGAAACAGGCGAGCCATTTTGAAGAGCGAGGCCGATGAAACTACGATAACTTCATGTACTGCAGAGTTGTTAAGTTTGAAGAGTAAGACGTCGCAGCAGCGGAGGAGATACAGTAAGATTAGCATCTGCATAAGATGACCGAGAGCTTAGTGAATGTGGGTTCCGGGGAGTTGGATTCCTCTTTACGATAGTAAGAACCGAATATTGGCAATGTTCGGACCAAAACTTGGACAATGAACCTTCAGCTGAGAGGATTGCTCAGACTCTTTATACTATGTAGGAAAAGGCAACGTTATGCGTGGGTCAGAAGCTGGCGGGAATGATTCCTTGTCCGCCTTTCGCATGTTATATGTTATATACCTACCTTAGGTACCTAACCTACCTCCTATATGTAGGTTGGAGCGCCGCGCCGTGTCTTGGCGAACCTGATTCAACTGCAATCGGCCGAATATGGGTACGCAGCGGCGACTTGCATCGGAACATAGCTGGGTCTATGCCATTCTGGACCAGGTAGGTACCTAAGGTAGGCGGAGGTATTGTATAAGGTACCTACCTAACCTGCCTGTACCTCCTACCTAGGTTAGGTCAGGTACCTGTCATTAAGTTGGGTAAAATAGAAGAGAGCCCTATCTCTAAACGCCGATCGTCAACGTGTATATTCCTGCCACCTACCAATTATCGCCATCCTCATCTACTGTTTATCCATTGAGAGAACTGCCGCTTCGCTGTTATGGTTAGGAAGGCGGATGCCAACATATATGGGTTTTATAAGAGCCCTGTCTACCTGTTAGAGTCGTTAGACTTTTCTTATTGTTCGAGGGGCGCTCGATTGGGCCAAATGCATCATCTACTATGTAAAAAAAAGACGGAAAGGATGAGACGTGCAAGGTTAATTCCAGGGTTCAGGATGTTAGTTTCTTCGGTCCCTGGTAAATAATGTAAAGGCCCTGCATGATATCTTAAGTGACGAACGAGTCTTCCAAATCCTTTCCACATTACATAGTAGCTATCTCCTACATGGAAGATAAAAGGAACGTGATACCATAGCGTGAAGCTATCTGGATATCGGCTTTATAATGTAAGCTATCAAGCAGGATTGTATTGTATTATATTGTATTGTACTTGTTAGGTCAGTTACCTTAGGTAGGAAGATTGGGACCTCAAGATTGGATGAGGTATGACTAGGAGGTAGGTAGGAGGTAGGTAGGTAATTGTGGAATGTATCGTTAAGAGGTAGCTACTACATAATGTATTACCTGATGTACCTTTAGCCGGGGGGGGGGGGGGGGGAGAGGTTTTCTTATTCCTTCCCCTTTTCGGTGGATGAACTGCCCAGCTGCATACTATTAGCAGGGAGGTACATTACACGAAAGGTGCTCGGCTTAGTAACCCCCTGCTCTTGCACTGTCTGGGGTGCTGGAAATGCAAAGACTACCTCGTACCTACCTCCTAAGGTAATGAGAGCGAAAACCCGGATTTCAAGGCAACATGTTAGGTTATCCACCAGGCTGCATTTCTTATACATCCATTTACCTACCTAAACCTAACCTAACTGTTCTTCTACACGGTACCCAACGTCCACTGTATTTGTACGCACTTGGACCTAACCACATGTGCACATAACCTTTGGAACCACCTGGGCAACTTCCAAATTAATGTATTGTAAGAGGTAGCCTCAGGTAAGGTACCTTAGGTACCTACCTACCTACCTACCTAAAGCTCAACCTAACATAGAATTCTCACATCCCACTCCAACTACCATTTTCTCATACATACCACAAATGCTACGATACTACAACACCTCAATACTACCATCAATCTATCCTACCCAAACCGAACCGCTAGTACCCTCCATCTCATCTTCCTTGGCACTAAAACAGGGCTTGCCCCCCTCTCCCCCCCTCCCTCCCTTGCACTCGAATGTCTCGAACACGTTCCTGAAGAAAACGCATCATCTCCACGGACCAATGCCGATAAGGATATAGAGATTTTGCGGCGACGCGGTCCAGTGCGGTTCCCAACATCGCTCTAAAACCGGAACCAAGCGAGAAAAAGGGCTGCCCTTACATACCCTAGGACGGCACGGCGTAAGCACCCAGCCTAGTATAACATCGTATTGCATGCTTAGATCAAGAGGCACATTTGCTGCTGTGCGCGTACAGAGCATACCTCAGAGCATACAGAGCATACAGGGCATACAGGGTATGCAGGGTATGCACAATATAGTAGCTGGCAAGCAACTATTATTAGGTGGGCCAACAAGGCGGTTAATTCTCCTCCAATGCGGTGCATGTATGTAGACGAGACAAGACCGGACAGGGCCGGCAGCTGCAGCATGTCCTCACCCGTGGCGGTAGCCATTCCAGAATCTGGGATTGTGTCGTGCTTACACACTTGGTAGCAGCGTTACAGTGCCCACGACCCTTTCCAGGCCGGTTGAGATACAATACATAACACGGCTCGGTTGGACCATTCTATTCCTCGATCAGCAAGAGGACAGGCGGCCCGCGCAACGCTCGCCCGGTTGCCTGTCTACCTAGGTAGCTTAATAAACGCCTCATGCTGTGCGAAAAAGGTCGACTCCACCGAAATGTTACAACGGTTGGTGATGCAACTGCTGACGCCCTCAGTACCAAAGAGTGAATGCGAATGGAACATTAACGGTTTTGTGGCCAAGTTCCGGGCTCACATTGCTCGAATGGCGAATTGGCCCGAATAAGTCCCACGGGTTGCGTCCGTGTCCACATGTGTGGTTCATCTATTCCCCTGGCTACACGATTGCACTGATGTCTGAAAGAAATCATCCATGTCCGCGGAAATCTCTGTTGGCGAAAAGCAGAAGAGAAAAAAAAAAAAAGGACAGCCACAACACCATTAGCTATCTCATGAAGAAAATGGCTGTTTGTGGGGTTAGGTCTCCCCCCATGGCATCTAATTCTCGGTTATGGGTGGCAACAAGCCTCGTACGTTAGGACCAGCCAGCAATTTTGCAGCTCTAAGGATCCGACAAATAGTCCCCGCGCGGTCCTCGATTATTTGCAACTTTGAAATCTTAACGCTGCGCAATTTTTTTATACTAGGTAGGCTGGGATCCTTACGCCAAGTTGTATTTGACGTACTATCACTGGTCTTCCTACCGAAACCACCGAATCAGGTGATGAGAATTCGTTAGGTTCGAAAGAAGCTGGCTGACGGGCATCAAAATAAAAAAGCAAAAGGTATTAGCCAACAAGTTTTGTCTCTAACCCCCTCTTTCATATTTCGTAACCGTCTATCTCTTATGGCATAAATCTGCAGCATACCTATCCAGACCGGCAGATACACTGCTATACTAGCCGCACTAAAATTATACTTGTATCGCAACGAATGGCGGAAGAGTAATTAATGTCGCGCGTGGATGCCGGTGCTGTCAGGACACGGGCGGCAACACCCACGCTACCATGAGGGAGAAAGAAAAAAAAGCCCATTTATGGTGGAGCAGAACAGAGACGGCACGGATATTATTGATGTTAGTGACAACAATGGGGGAGAATGCCGTGGCTGAATCGGGATTGTTTGGAGTTGGTTCGTCCCGCTTTGCTCCCCGGAACTTACAAGGGTCCCCTTCTACATACACAGTAGAGGGGACAAGGATAAGATTGCCCCCAGCTCGCTAGATCGCAGCACATCAGCAATATCTGTTCTTGGTGGGTGTGTTATGTCTCTCCCACGCCCCAGGGGCCAGGACAGCGGGCTGAGAGGGGGACCAGAGGGCCCAAATACTCGGTTTCCACGCCTCAACCGGAACTCGCTTCCAGTTCCACTCCTGCAACTCTGCCGTTGCCAACTTACTCTTTAGGACTAGTCCTCGCTGGCCCTTGTTTCTGTGCAACGTCCTTCCCTCTCTCTTCTGTGTTCAACCGTATGCCGACCATTTTCTCATTTATCATCTCTCCAGCCGAGTCTTGCTAAGTAGTGTATCTGTGTTGTTACGATTATTGTGCCGACTGGCCTAGATTAAGCTTGGATGCTCTCGTGTGCGTACCGAGCCTTGGAGTAGAGTACCCGTTCAAACAGTTTCGACTAGGTACTTTTGCTGTCGCTTTCTTTTAAGGGGTGTCTCGGCGAGACGTCTTCGCCGGCCCTAATATACGATTAAGAGTCCGTCCATGTTTGGCAGAATCTATACGGGTTATTATCCCTCCACGTCGTCAGTCTAGAAATTTACTCAAGCGCATATTCATGGCAAAGAGTAGCCCATAACCAGCCGCTTACGTCTTTGACCTTGTCCTGTACGTCGGGCACGTTTTTAATCCCCGTCTTCGCCAAGTTATCAGAACGACTTCGATAATCATCTTCAGCATATAAATTGAGAAAAGCATACTACTATAGGTAGTTGCACCGCATCTCTAGCAGTTTTTCCTTGCAGGGATATCCCCGGCCAGCTCTGCCATATCGACCTCTCAGTGCGCTGTTCGCCGACCACAGACATGTAAATAACCGCTTCCTACCACAGAATTTTCCAGTATACACAGTCAACTTTGGGCCCGCGGGTGGAATCGGAGCGCACTACATCTAGCTTTTACGGCTTCAGTCACTACCACATATCTCAACGGTTGTTGTCTTAGCCCCTCCTCGCATTTGTTCCAGCGTGCCATCACGATTGGCATTGGGGCCTTGGAACCAGCTTCTAACAGAAATCAGTATTACCGACACCATATGATCAACTGTCAGCTTTCACTTGTGTGATTTACCCTTCTAGATCAATTCTATATAGTCCCACCGCGACCTCTATCTGTGAGCTATCTACATTCACCAGTTTCCGCTTTATATCATTCGCTGCCGGCGAGGTTCCATCGTACGGCGACTTCTGCTGTAATACCATGGTGGACACTATGGCCAGGCCACCCGACTCGTGGGCCCAGGACCCTTATGCTCCTCGACATGGCTCTTACTACCCCCAAGAACAACGCGGCCACGAGTTACGTTTACCTCCATTACCTAGCCTAGTGACCGGACCACATGTGAATCAAGAGCTTTTGAATAGACCGCAACCAGCAGCCTATGGACATGTCCAGTATGGGGAGCCCTCCGCAGCCTCTTCGCCTCTTCATCATAGCCCACAGCCACCAATGTCAGGCCCTGAGTTACACACAATGACACCAAATCCGTACGCTAGACGGCCAGTGGAAGCAGCCGTCCGTCCCCACCCCGCCCATTCACCGAGTATGAGTAGCCGGTCCCGAGAGACGCCGGAACGCGTCCAACTACGGCAACCAGTCAGCGAGCCAAGCCCCTTGCAGTCTCATAGACTACTTTCGCAGCCAAGGCCGGCAGGGGAATCGCCTCGTCAGTGTCGTTATGGAGAAATTCACACAGCCAGGCCTGCTTCGGAATACCCACAACAAGATGCTCGTCTTCGGCAATCTCCACGACCGGTGGATACTTCGCGACAGACGTGGCAACCTCAACCTGGATTCCGTGCCCCTGAGCGGATGAGAATATCAGAACTACTAAGCGATGACCCTAGGACTGGAGAGTCTGGCTCCTCCAAGGCACCGGAGCGTAGAAGAGCGCCTGCCGCAGCCCCTTCCACATATAGGCTAAAGGTCCGGCAGCAGCCGGTCGCAGCTAGGTCTTGTGGTTTCGGCGAGAGAGATCGCAGAGTTATTGATCCGCCTCCAATAGTCCAGGTTTTTATCGAAGATGCTAAGGCATCACCACAGGAAAAAAGTGCCCAACTCAAGTTCCGATTCTCGGTTATGCATTGCACGATATGGAACGAGACAGGAGATCAGGATTGTTCAGGGATGCCTGACGACTATCGGCAGCAGCGAAGACTGATGGGAACGATAGTGTCATCACCCTTTGTGGGTCTTGACGAGAATAACGAAGAAGGATGCTTCTTCTGCTTTCCTGACTTATCTTGCCGGACGCCTGGCACGTTTCGATTGAGGTTTAGTCTGGTGGTTCTGGATCCAAACTCGGTACCGGGTTCAAAAACGCCGGTATGTGCCACGGCTATGAGCGATGTATTCACAGTCTATAATGCCAAGGACTTTCCGGGAATGCGGGCAAGCACGGCGCTGACGAAGAAATTGAAGGAGCAAGGATGTCTCATTTCTATCAAAAAAGGAAACGAGAGGAACCATGCACGTGACGACAGTGAAGAGGACGAGGAGGAAGAGGACGAGGGTGGGAGTTCGGCACAACGACGGGTGAAGCGGACTAGGAAGTCGTAACGATTTCTAAAGACATGAACTTTCTAACATAGCTCTCTCCAAGCGTTCAGATAAGACGGTCTACGAGAAGGTTTTGCAATTTACGAGAAAGAAGAGTGGTATTATTTGCCCATGGGCGTATTGCTACTTTAAGGGATGGCCATCACGGCTTGTACGAAATATGACGAAGGGGTGTATGCGACACGCCATATAGAAATGAACAAAGGGGAGATATATGCCTGCCTGCCTGCCTGCCTGTAAGGGAAAACGACGACGGAGCTGGTATGGAAACGGAATTGGGTAGATGAGGAAGCGGTAGTTTTGTTTGGCTTCTCAGGTACCTACCTAGGTAGGTACTTAACTTTGGGATGGGTACCTAGCCTACCTAAACCTATCAAACGTATTGGACATGGTCTTGGAATTGTTTACGAAATATCTTATGGAACATCTGATGCAATCTCTTGTGGAATACCCTAGATTCATTTTGGGCTCGATTTTGGACGACGTTATGGAAACTGACGATTAGCACAACTCGGAGGACGGTTAGAATTGTTACCCATTTAGTTTTATTGATCAATTAACTATATTTTGAAGCCGGTATATTTTAATCTTATTTTGAAGCTCACGATATATAAGGAGGTACCTAAGGTAAGGTACCTTACCTTAGGTAAGCTATCAATCTTCTAATCTTCTTGATAAGCTTGATAAGAGGTAGATAGTAGATAGTAGATGCCAAGACTTTCCAGGGTCTTTCCATGTTTAGTTTAGACTAGCTCTCAACAAGCTTATCTTGAGCTCCGCTACGGAGGAATTAGTACTAATCGCGGATTAGCGCCGCCTGAGGCACAGTAGTCTAAGTCAGCTTCAACCCTCTGGGACTTGCCCCAAGGAAAAAGTCGGGCGGAAAATCCCAACGTTGAATTTTTGAGTGACTTTCCGTCCGGAGCTCTCCATTCAAAAAAATCCAATTCCCACATTTCAACAAGACAAGACAAGAACTCCCAGACCCTAACTAAAGCCCACGATAACCTTTTACCTACCCTCCGGCTTTTTACCTCAGTCTTCTTCACTTCCAAAGGTTTTTTTTTTTTTTTCCCTCTTTCTTCATCACGACGACGGTCACAATGTTCTCGCGCGCTCTGCGAGTTCCGAGAGCCGCAGCGCCTTTAGCGCGAGTCCGAGCTGCCAGACCCGTCGCTACCACGCCTTTTCGCTCAGTTACTACAAACGCTGCTACCTCCCATGCTGACAAGAGCGCCGTTCCGGATGATGACGACAAGCCCTTCCAAGTCACTCTAAGTGACGAGAGCTTCGAGACATATGAGTTGGACCCTCCCCCTTACACTCTTGATGTCACCAAGAAGGAACTCAAGCAGATGTACCGCGAAATGGTGGTTACTCGGTAAGCGTCGCAATTGGCAAACCATCATACCCTATTGGGCTTTGGGGCCAAGCCATCTTTACTAATACAATCCTGCCAGGCAAATGGAGATGGCCGCCGATCGATTGTACAAGGAGAAGAAGATCCGAGGTTTCTGCCACCTTTCCACAGGTCAAGAGGCTGTCGCCGTTGGTATCGAACACGCGTTGACTAAGGAGGACGATATTATCACTGCCTACCGATGCCACGGTTACGCTCTGTTACGTGGAGCTCCCGTTAGAGCCATCATTGGTGAATTACTGGGCCGACGTGAGGGTATCGCCTACGGAAAGGGTGGTTCCATGCACATGTTCACTAAGGGCTTCTACGGCGGTAACGGTATCGTCGGTGCTCAGGTCCCTGTAGGTGCCGGCTTGGCTTTCGCGCACAAGTACAACAACACCAAGAATGCTGCTGTTATCTTGTACGGTGACGGTGCTAGCAACCAGGGTCAGGTTTTTGAGGCTTTCAACATGGCTAAGCTCTGGAAGTTGCCTGCTTTGTTCGGCTGCGAGAGTACGTACTCCGATATAAGAATCAAACATTTTGCTTCGCCATAGCTAACAAATTTCAGACAACAAGTATGGTATGGGTACGGCTGCTGCTCGATCTTCTGCCCTTACCGACTACTACAAGCGGGGTCAGTACATCCCTGGTCTTAAGGTAAACGGCATGGACGTCCTTGCAGTGAAAGCCGCCGTCAAGTACGGTAAGGAATGGACCGTTGCCGACAACGGCCCTCTCGTCCTTGAATACGTCACCTACCGATACGGTGGTCACTCCATGTCCGACCCCGGCACCACCTACCGAACCCGTGAGGAGATCCAGCGCATGCGATCGACCAACGACCCCATCGCCGGCCTCAAGCAGAAGATCCTCGACTGGGAAGTCTGCACTGAGGACGAGCTCAAGACGATCGACAAGGAGGCCCGCAAGCACGTCAACGACGAGGTAGCCATCGCCGAGGCCATGGCCGTCCCCGACACCACGCCACAAATCCTATTCGAGGATATCTACGTCCGAGGAACGGAGCTGCAGTTCATGCGTGGCCGCATACCCGATGAGAACTTCTACTTCCACGCCTAAATTTTATCAGCGCTGGCGGTGTAGTAAGCATTTGGACATGAACGACGCATTTTTTAAAAGAAATATATATATCCCCTTTTTTTTTGCAGCATCCCTGTAGTGTAAAATATAGGTGGGCAGGCCGGGCTGGGCCGGAGGGTTGGAGTAATGAACGAAGTCAAATGTCTCGATTACGCCCCAATCATCAACATAGTTAACAGGTACCTAACATACCTATTCACCCATGTGGACTAGACTGTCGATCTAGTCGAACTCAGCCTTGTTTGTGGTCCTGGAGGTAAAATAGACGAGAGATGATACCAGACGATGCTTCTGCTGCGTGCCTTGTTGTTTTGGTGATAATAGTCGTTTTTAAGGTTATTCGTTCGCGATGGTTTTACGATTCTAATCCCGCCACCCCCCTTCCCCCGATTGGCCTTATAGGTCGCTGCGAAGTATAGGTAGGACTAAGAATGAGTTGAGGATAGTTTGCTATCTTAAGATCTGCGGTGCTTGAGCAGTGGAACAAACCAAGTCGTTATGTATAACATTGTACTGCCGCTCCTCTAGAGATTCCACAACTCCTTGCACACTCCTTTTTACAACTTGCCAAATCCGCCCCTCTCTACTTTAGGTACCACCTACCTTTGCACTTTCTATACAGTATCACGTCTCACTCTCGCCTATATCAGCATATTTGCCTTCTTTTTTTTTTCCTTCCTCTATATGCCACTCCTGTCCCTGCTTTACTCTAGTTTCTAGAGCATACAAGACATAGGAAGGTAGGTATGTATAATAGCATATTAGGTTAGGTATAGGTAGGTACCTACTCGCGTAAAACGCCGGTTGTACTTTTTTCTCGACTCGATATGATACAAGTTCCATGAACCTCTTTAGAACCCAGATTTTAAACTCGCTTAGCCCCCTCCGTCCCCTATGTCCCCCCCCCCCCTTTTTTTTATTTCTTCTCCCATTTTCACTTCCGTTTCCATTCATTCCCCCCTATCCCCCTTTCCCTTCCCCTTTCCCTTTTCCATCTCACCTCCCACCTCTCACACCCCTCACCCCCTCACCGCCCGTCCTCCCCCGGTGATTACCGCATACTATCCCAGCTGCCCCACCACCGACAGCTCTGCGCGACGGCGGCGACGCAGGCCAGGGCGTCGGCGACGCGGCGCTCGGGGTCCCGCAGGCGGTGGCCCTCGAACTCGACGAAGAAGACGTACCGGAACGGCGCCGCCAGGCTCGGCCGGCTGTTGATGCTCGTCAGGTTCAGCCGCGCCCGCCGGAAGCACTCGAGCACGGAGGCGAGCGCGCCCGGCGACCGGTGCGGCACGGTGAAGGACGCGAGCGATTTGGTGCGCGAGTACACATCCCGATCTGTACCGGCTGCGTCTCCGGCTCCGTCGGGTCTGCGCGCGTTGATCACTTCTTCCAGCTCCGGGATCGGAGGGTGGAGGGCAACAACCTCGCCGCTACCGCTACCGCTACCGCTAGTGCTGTTATCGTTACTATTATCGTTGCTGCTGCCGTTCCCACGTCGCAGCACGAAGAACCGCGTCGTGTTGTCCTCGCGGTCCTCGATGTTGCGCGCCAGGACGTCCAGCCCGAGCCGCTGGGCGGCGACGGCGCTGGACACCGCCGCGCTGGACCCCGTCGGGTCGTCCGCGGCGAGGGCCGCGGCGCGGCTCGTGGAGCTGACGTCGACGGTCTCGACGCCGCGCAGGCGCGCGCGCAGGAACCCGGTGCACTGGCCGAAGGCCTGGGGGTGGCTGTACACGCGTTCGACGTGCGCGAGCTCGCTTCCGTCTCCCTCCCCGTCCCCGTCCCCGTCTTCCTCTCCTTGCTTGTTCCCCCCCCGCCCCCGCCGCCGACCGACCAGGCAGTGGTGCACGTCGAGGTAGATCTCCGCGCACACGGACAGGTCCGGGTACTCGCCGCCGCGGTCGGCGAGCTGGTCGAGCGTGAACACCACGGAGCCGTTGGACGAGTTCTCGAAGGGGACCACGCCGCAGGTCGCGCGGCCGGACTGTGTTGTTTCGAAGATGTCTTTTATTTTTCCCCTCCTCGCTTTTCTCTCCCCCACGGCTTACCGCCCGGGGTCGAGGAGGGTTTTTACTTTAGTTATCTACATTCTTGGGACTTATATGGGTAGGTAGGTAACGGTAGAAGGAACGGAAATGGATATTTACCTTTGATAGTATCTACGGGGAGAAAGTTAAATTTATCCTCGGGGAATGTATTTAGTGTGGCCTGTGAGATTTAAGACAACGGGCAGCGTCAGTTAGTTCTCGTTCTTTCTCTCTTATTTTTTTAAAAAAAAAATAATAATAATGGAAATTGACGCCTTGAGCTGTAGAAAGCCAAGCAAGTTCACGAGAATTGAGGTTCCTGTCGTACCTGGTGTGTATAAGACGAAACCGGGCCTAGAAAGCACACGGTGGGTTTTGCGCCAGGGCCATTGTCCTGCTGCTTTCCGGCGGTTGACTCCATCGCAATTGCAATTGGCTTTCTATTCGGTCTCGTGAGGATTACTGTGCTATGAGAAGAAGTGGAAGAGAGAAGATATCAAGGATAACAGGTATAATGAGCAGAAAGAACCAGACAGAGCCAGAGGTAGGTATGTACCTTAATTAGCTTATACCCCAGAGAAAGAACTCCCGGTCCCCTTTGTTTTGTTTTTTTACTTTATTTTTTATAGCTTCACTTTATGATCCATTTCTCGTTAGGTCAAAGAGATCAAGGGTTAGATTTTTGTCATTCGAAGCCGAAGTCCGGACTCCGACCGCAAGCAAAGCGCTCCGGTGCGACGGGACCCTTAGCGCGTTATTGACCCAGTAGAATTTAAGTAATACATGGCATTAATTTAACGGCATGAATTTAGCCCCTATAGGAGGTACCTAAGGTATAGCACGTAGTTGTACCACCTTGGATTTCTTACTTCTTCCACCATTGGATAATAGGTTTTTCTTTTTTCTTTTTTTTTTTTTCCAAGGCACAAACAATACCCTAGTACGATATCCACTTTTGACATCGACGCCCTACGTACGGCCTAACTATCTAGGTACCTAAGGTAGGTACCTAACCTAGGCTGTGATCATGGATACCTCAAACGTCATATTGTCCAAATCATCATATGCATTAGGTGCCTTGTAAAATATAGTAGGTTAGGTATCTATACAATACCTAACCGATGATGTCTTGGTCAAAGTACCAGGTAACTTTAGGTAGTTGGTCACATTGAAGAGTATGCACATGGATATGAGCCTTGGCCGGCTTGTAACGAGCGACTGATGTGCTCTATTGCACTATCTAACTAAACGAGTGTAATGAGTGACTTGCTCTACGGAGCTGTTTCCGCAAACGTCGTGGACTCTGAACGCAACGCAATATCCGAGAATAACTTCCCAGAATAACAAGAATCAAATTTTACTAATATGTGTGTGTGTATGTGTGTGTGTCAAACTTGCAGCGAGGCAAACGGAATTACCAGGTTCGCGCTCGGCTGCTTAAAGGATGAAGCCCTATGATGTAGGCAGGTCCAACAACTCTGGACATTGGATAGACCCCCGGGTACAGCATCTTTGCAATACGCGCGTTAGTCACATGTCATGCTACGTTATAGAGGTGGATTTCATACCTCCTTTTCATGCCATAAGTCAACTCAAGCCGTCATCATAGAGCGAAGCGGGCTGGGTGTCGCGACCTGTCTAGCCGTGTGCTCCGAATTTGCGGGGCCCGTTTTCGCTAGGCGTCGCTGCGCGAACGAAATCGCCTTTGATTTTCGCGCCGACGCAGGTGGTTGCGGCAGCGGACGCTCCGATGCTTCTATGACGGGTACCTGCTTAGATGGGACAGCTTGAGCTTGCCCCTCGTCAAAAACGAGGGATTCCTCAAACTATATACCGAGTCACGTTAGCAATTACATAGGGAAAAAAAGATTGTAGAGGCATTGATGAAAGGATTAGGTTTTTCTTTGTTTTTTCTTCTCTCTTTATGATTTGATGATTTGATGTAGGAGAACTTTTGTGCTCATACCTGTCAATCGTCGTAGTACTCATCATCGTCATCCACTTCGGCTAACTGCTCGAAGTTCACCTTATAGCGGAGAATACCTCCGACACCACCGAATCCCTTCACGAATTGGTTACCTTCAGTCGACCTATCCGATACGAACTCCAGGTTAGTTCCGAAATCTTTGTAGTGCTCTGCAATCCACTCGAGGAAAGAGTCCTGCGCAACGACTTCCATCTCTTGTCCAGTTTCCTTGTCCATGAACTTGGATCTATCACCAGTCTCTTGCTGCTTAGTAGTGTGGAGAATGACTTCAGCACCGTTGCTATCCTTTAGGACCCATCGTGTGATCTCGAGGTTTTCGAAGACGATCAATGTCTCCACCGCGCCGAGCTCCAACGCCTTGAGCGTGTCCTCAATGCCATAGCAGACCTTGCCGGTGTCTTGACTGATCTCCTCAAAGTACTTGCCGATGAGCTTCTTCTCTTGGATAAACTTGACATTTCCTAGAGTCTCGGAAGACAACTCGATAGCCTGGTTAAAACCGTTCTCGCCACCATACGACACGTCAACAACCTTGATAACCTTGCTCTGTAGCCGGTTGTCGAACATGTCAGAGGCATTAAGGTCGTTTTTGAAGTCGGCCGAACCAGCAAGGATAATACCTGCAACGTTGACTTTGTCGTTCGTGATAAAATTCTGAACAGCCAACTCAGCTACTTTACGGACGTAGTTGTGTCGCTTCTCTTCTCTAAGACGGGCGAAACGAAGAGCAGACTGTCCACCACGGCCGTGCTTCTTGGGAAGATCAACGGAGAACTTATGAATGACATCACGAGTATTTCCGCTGAGCGTACCAAACAGAGCACCATTACCATCCATGACGATAAAACCAAACTTCTGGTCGGATTCCAACAGCTCAGCCAAAGCTTCAGTGTGGAATTTATTGTCGCAGAGGTACAACGAGGTGTTGATGGGCTTGAAGGGTTCAAAGTCGATGTTGACCTTTCGCTCCTTGCCTTCCGAAGTCAAGATTTCACCACAGTATACGACAAGACCATTGGGAGGGACCTTGTTATATAGCTTGAGTCGCTGTTGGGTGGAGGTGATGGCGGAAAGCACAGACTGTCGGTTGACACGAGACTTGATGTTCGAGGCGGTACCCTGGTGTCAACAAGTCAGCTTACTCTTCCATTTTAGATTATGGTGACAGACGCAGAATCCTACTTACGTATTCTTCGGCCAACATCTTTGCAGCGCGGGAAATCTGATCCTTGGGAGCTATTCCTGGTGTTTAGTATTGTTTCTCATCCATGTTGAAATGTTGAAGCGGGGGAGGGGTAATTTGCGTACGGATGATTAGAGAGATCATGCTGGTGCCATTTCCTCGCGCGGCCTCAAGGCGCTTGATGAGTTTCTTGACTTTCCATATCTCGATCTGTGGGCGGCATTGTTGTTAGATACAATGTTGAACTACGTTGAGAGGACACTTGGACGCAAGTCTGACAGGGGCGGTGGAGAAGGGCGAACGCTGAAGAGACTAAAGGAGTAGAATAGTCTACGGCAATGATCGAGCGCACTTACATTTTTCTCAGCCTCGGTCGCCTGGGCGTCACTCATTTTGGCTTGAGGGTAATGAGTGATCTAAGATACGGTCGTTCTTATGTGGAGTGATGCTTGGGGGGGGGAGGTGGTGAAAGATTGATCGTATCAAAGCGTATCAAGGATGCAGTAGAGAAAAAGGATGGATGAAATTTTGTGGTCGAAGGAAACAAGGAAGCGTACCTAAGGCGGGCCCTCGGGGTTTGTGAGGTACCTTACCGTACCTTCTTCTACTATGTAAGCAAAAACGGATGCTAAAAAACCAACGCTAAAGAAACAAAACGACCTAGGAAGGCGGGGTGCCTCAGGTTTGTACCTAAACTTCCAACCTTTCGATGAAAGGTACATAACTAACCTATACCTAACCTTGTATTGAATCTATTCAAGCCACATTATGGCGCATTCACCAGTTAAGGTCCATAAAAGCACAGACTTACATAAAGTGGCGGTAATGAATTGAAATTTGACCGCCTTTGGACGGCTAGGCTGACTTTCCATTTTGCCCGTGACTCTTTCAAAGCCCGCACTGACGTTTTTGACCGGCGAGTCGCAACCATGTTCACTCATCTCGAAAACAACACGTTAATCAACCTTATTCGGCAGTTTCTGGGGTTAACTATCAACGTCTTTTCCTCATTATAACTATTGAAACAGTGGTTATGCATTAGGTATAAGAGATGACAGAATCCACAGGATCGAGGCAATGTCGTATCACTTGACCTTCCTCATACAAAGAAAGCAATTGTGATGACAGCCTCGGAAGCTGAGCTTTGACGGGATGATTATAAGATGCCAGTCTATCAAGCACTGACTTGATTGCATTTGGAGTTTGGAGTTTGGAGTTGGATGCGCTAAAAGGTTGCCAGACTAGAACGTGGATGTGATGATCGCCATGGGATGCGAGGGGGCCGTAGCAAAGACAGTTGAGCGACCGCTCCTGGCTATCGTCCACACCTCCACCATCACCTCGCGTAGGAACCTGCATCCCGATTGTGATTCGTCCACATGTCGATGAATTGTCTGCTTTTTTTTGGTGCGACTACTAATTGACTTATACACCATATGTCAATTGCCTATGAGGTTTCATCTTTGGAGGTCTCTTGTTATCGGAGTCTCAACTGCTTACTCAATTCGGGTACCAACCACATCATATTTGGCAATTCGTCTATTAACTGTGCAGGTACAGAAGGAGAGTCTAGAAAACTTCGATTAAAGGCGAAATTACCCAGCATTGGTTTTCAATCTTAAGCAGGTTACGGGTCTGGAACTACAAGGGGAGCCTTGTACGAGTATTACGAGCAAGAAACAAGCCAGTGACAAGCGATCGATGAAGAGAGATCCTATTCTGGAAAACAGCCATTCCTATGAATTGGCGTGGGGCGGATATACTGAGATGGCCACTGCAACGTGGATTACGTCACATCCTTTTCAGTTGTTTTTATCTCCCCTTGGCTATCCGTGCAGCTAAGAAAATTATCCTACCACACTCGATGGGAGAGAGTTTGGCAGTTTTTTCTCGTTCACGATAGCCTCAATTCTGAGGTCTCGGTGGGGATTTCTGCCGGTTGCGGCCTCCGTTGCTCTAAACCGAGGTGGAGCTAAGCGGCTGGGCCAATCTCACTACAATACAACGGCAAGACACGGAGCACAGAACCACAAGCATGGGGATTATCGATATGATGCACGATTAAATTGAGGTAAGACGGGGTTGGGTTAAATATAACTTCAGGTTATATTTTCCGGACGTGACTTACTGTACGGTAAAGTGGTGATCATGACACCTGTTGTTTGTTTTCGTTTTTGTCTCTTTTTTGGAGCATGTTGCATTCGGCCTATCTCAACTCAATTGGTCATTCCCGGTCAAGACTAAACACTTGTATGTGCCGACCGACAAAAATATCAACACGTCATGTGGAATTGGTATACAGTGGCTCAGCAGATTCAACCAAGTTATCGCCCTCACGATGATATTACCGCGGATTCAAATGTTTGGTTGTTGGGTTACTACTGTATGGTACCGATAGTTGATGGCTTACAGGTGGTAATATTAAGGATATTGGGCTCTTGTGAGGTTGACAATGATGTGGTGGATGAAGATGGTGACAAGAGATGGAAGTGTTGGCGTTGGACCAGTGACAAAGGGTTGAGCTTGGCTACAGAGGCGGCGGTTACTTGTTTGGCCGTGATCACGAGAGACTCGGAGGATTAGATGACCCTACCAGCTTTGCCAGAATACCTAACCTAGAGTAGGGGTTAAGAAGAGGGGGTTGGAAGGCTGGTCAGGTATACATACGATAATACCTAGACCTAGACCTACTTAACCCTACGAGCATATGGCCAATACCTCATAGATGTGTACCTAGGGTCTTATTACATTGATGATGGATTGTTATGTTAGCTGGCCCTGTATGCCTTATGCCTTATGGCCTTATGACTTTATGACCCTTACAACCGTTATGATGTATGTAAGTAAGTAGCTTAACGACAAAAAAAATGTCTAACCTATCAGATCTGGTCTTTCCTTCCCCTGGTTGATTTGCGGCTCAAGCCTAATAATAAAATAATAAGAGTGGAATTTTAGCGTTTCCCAAATTTCGTGGGCTCCTTGACCTTCACTTTTCTCAAACCTCCACACTTTAATAAGTCAAGTACCTCCTACCTACACATCCAGCTAGGTACCTAATATCCCACCTTTCCTCAGATTCAAGGTATTTTAAATCATCTATGCATCTACAACAATCACGTCTTTAAAACGGCGAATCAACAACCGCGCAACACCACGCAACATGGCAGACGACGATTCTAGTGAACTCTCTTCTGTCTCATCTTTATCTTCTGCCCCATCTGAAGATGACGGCGAGATTGAGGTGAAGCGGGAAAAGGGCATATTGAAGTTCTTTCATAAGCTTCCTCCTGGTACGAAACCTGCAGAGCCCAAGAAAGAAGCAACACCTCCACCACGAAAGCGATCACCTTCACCATCTCACGAATACGTTCTGGCTGATAATCCAGATATTGCAGTATGTGATGAACTCTTTTGTCGCGCTAAAAAACGCGAAATGTCGCGTCTTTTTTTCTTTTTCTTTTTTTTTCTCCCATTTACCTAGCCTGTCTAAACTAACTATTAACCACCTCTAGTTTCTTGTCATGTTTCGTGCCCGATTTAACGATGCCCTTCCTAAATCCCTAGCAAACTTCGGTCCTCAAGAACTTGAGCGTGACGTAACTGAAACGGTTCCTGGCGAACGTGTTGAACAATTTCTATGTGCTGTTCTCAGCCTTTTGTTGAACCGCAAGCAAGATGTCAAGTATGACGCAATTCCCAACATTGACCCCCCTACAAAAACAAAACAAAAACAAAAACAGAAAAAAAAAACATTTACATTAGGTATCTAGATCTGTATTCTAACAAACATTCTTAATAGGCCTGGACATTATAACCGAGCGCTAGAAGATGCTATTAATACGCACAAGAGCCAGTGGGCGCGAGATTGGAAAGATGAGAATCCTCTGAGTGGCAATAGGACCTTTGCTTCTATGGATCCTACTGAAAGAGTATGTCAATTTCCCGTATTTCCCATATTTGGTATGTGGTGCAATAATTAGGTACTAACAAAAATAACTTCATCCAGCTAAAATTGTTACGAACTCTCGTGGTTTGGTCCCTATCATCTTCGGAGGTGATCAAAGGTATCATCAACAAATCCTACAAGGGAAACCGACACGAAGACGATCTCAACCAACCCCTTTCCGTGCAGCCATGGGGATCCGACAGCGATAAGCGCCGTTACTACCTAATCGAAGGTCTAGACGATACCCATTTCCGAGTCTATCGCGAGAGCAACCCACAAGGCTTTAACAGAACATGGTGGAGCGTAGCAGGTAGCATCGAAGAGCTTAAGGCTCTAGCAGAAAAGCTGCAGAAATCTGATGGCGGTCCTAAAGCTAAGAAATTGGCGCATATGATGTTGGCAGCTGTCCCTCGCTTCGAGGCGACCGAGGAGAAGCGCAAGCGACGGGAATACCGTCTCATGCGCAAAGAACAATTCAAGCGACCGGAGCCTGGATACTCCATGTACGAAGGCCGAACCAGGGGCAAACGAATAAAGTATACCTATTCCGACGAGGAGGACTTCTTAACCGATTCCTCTCTCCGACGATCCGCGCGTAATACCCGCAACCCTACACCAGCTGAGCCGGCTGGTCCCGTAACCACTGCCAGTGGTCGTCAAATCAAGGCCCCGTCGCGAATGACTGTAGACGCTTCAAACAATATCGTCACAACTAGCCCCACAAGCCAGGGTCACAATGAAGCTACTGCGTCAAAGGAGTCGTCAGTTGGCCCTACCGGTCGACCCAGAAGATCGGCCGCTGTAAATCACGGCACAAACGGCTGGGCATCGTCATCTAAGAAGTCCAAGGAGTATAACTCGGATGAGGAGATGGACTATGATGACGAAGAGGATAGCGAACCAGAACTAGGCGACGATGAGGAAGATCATGTCCCGGATGAAGACAGCGAAGATGATGATGAAGATGATGAGGATGAGGATGAATTCAACGAGGACGAAGAGATGGTCGACGACGACTTAGACAATTCTAACAAGGACAGCATGATGGTTAAACTAAAGCTTCCATCAAAGAAAACATCCGACTCTACCGGATCGGGACTCAACTTGGACGAGTACCGTTACAACGGAAAGAAAGAAAGCCCCAAGGCTCCGGCAACGTCGGCAACAGAGAACGGCACATCTCATAAAGATTCCACGCCAGATGAGAAGAGCGAGGAGGTTATATCAGTAGCAACCACAAAAAAGCAAGCTACCCCCGAACCGGAGTTGTCTACCGTGAATAAGGAGCAGCAGCCCCAACTCCCTCCTTCGACACCTGCACTCAGCTCGCTTCAGTCGACCTCGTTGGCTTTTAGGGAAAGCCCGGATAAGGCCCAGCAGGCTCTGCCCAAGCATTTCGACGTCGGTGCCGGGAAGTAAACATCTTGACGAATACTTTGTTAATTCGGACTTGCATGGAGCATAAGAGCGCGTAATGCACCTCCCACTATTTAGAGGAGATACCTGCGTATAACTTGGAAGAGGTTTAGTTGATGCTTGAGAAAGAGGGGATGTCTGTATCTTTTTGCAGGAAATCTCAAACAGAGCAGAACATAGAGTAAAGGCAATGGTGAAAAAAAAGAATGGACACGATGAATGGTATCGTTGTCTTGTTGATATACAAACGGACAGAGAGAGAGAGAGAGAGAGAGAAGGCAGGCATACATATGTATTTATGCTGGCTAAACTGCTAGGTACTCGAGTGCGATATTCGCAGTCTACATCGATCTGGTCGGACGAGATAGGTATCCGTTCCAGTTTCTATAGATGAGTACCATAGCAGGTATGTATGTACCTACAGATGGGTGAACCCCCCCATCGTCAGCCTATAATTTATTCCCCCATGAATGAGCACCAACAAGCCTGCATTGCATGTATGTCTAGGTCGCCCTAATCAATGAAAAATCGCCTAAACATATGTAATGTCGCTTTGCGGTTTTCCCCAGAACACCAAGAAGACTCCCCACCCTCCCCAATGCTATGATATGGTATAGTGCTATCGCTTCTGCCTTCGCCTTTCCCCCCCTATGCATTCCAACTCCGACCTCCGAGACATGTCCGTCCGTAGCACGCGTATAGACTGGGCATGTCGCGGCCCTGGCATCCAATAAGGCCAAGGCCCGAGCCCAGGCTAAGTTGGCGTTGTAGTAAACTCGACTGCTGATGCTGTTGCTGCTGGCGCGCCATGTTATTATCCTCTCATCGTTTCCACATTTGTAGGTACGTTTTTATATGCGTATATGTCAGGTATATATGTGTATAAGGTATGTGTGTATAGGTAGGTACCTAGGTAGGGACTGCATAAAGAATGGTAGAGGTAGGTTAGGTAGGTAGGTAGGTATATTCAAGCTCTTGCCTTCACCTTCTGCGGCGGCAGGGGCCAGTTATTCACGGCGTACCACCAGCGGCGCAGGCGCGCGCCGACCGAGCTGCCGCCGACGCGGGCGTTCTTGTTCCAGTGGTGCCAGCCGTGCAGCGCGAGGTTATACAGGACGCCCTGGGCGAACGGCATCATCATCTTCGAAGCCCGGTCAGCCCCTTCCCCCTCAAAAAAAGAAGAAAAAAAAAGAAGGAAAGGGGGGAAAAGATGGACATGAGACAAAGATAGGAAAACGAAATCAATAAGGTTCAAATAAACAAGTACCTGGTCCCGCACCGTGATCCACGCCACCTTCCACCACGTATCCGCCTTGGCGATGCTGTGCAGGTAGCTCTGTTCGAAGCGCAGGTCCGGCATGGGCGGGAGATGATGGCGGGGCCTAGGGTGCGGCTTCAACACGCTGATGGGGATATCGCTTTCGTCGTCGTCGTCGTCGTCTTCGTCGCCGTCGATCGAATCCAGGTCCGAGTTTACTAGGTCGTGCGGGCTGCGCTGGTGCAGGTTCACGGGCTGCTTCTGGGACAGCGACGAGAACGGGTTCAGGTCGTGCTGCGGGGACGGCGCGCGCTGGATGTGCGCCGTCTGGATCGTCTCCGCGATCTGCGTCGGGATGCTGTCCGCCATGGCGTTGGAGGGGTGCGTATGAGGTAGAGGCGGTAAGGTTAGGTTCAGGTATTTGCTGACTCTAAGAAAGGTAATGCGATGTTGCTGTACGGAGCTTGAAGCTTGGAAGCTTGGTGGGTTGGTGGGTTGGTGGGTTCTAAGGTTGTGAGTTGTAACTTAAGTTGTACGATTCGTAAGTCCCTGCAAATGACGTTTCAATGCACGTAATTTCTATTAAGTGATAGGACAGGTACGTACCTACCTAACCTACTCCCCAAATGCATATTTCAATATAAGGTACCTAATATAAGAAATATACGATAAGTGGATACCTACAATTAATGGGATATACCGGGACACAGCAATGTTTACAGCAAATAATCATTTACTTCACATCCAATAGTTATAGAAATTTGGCCAGACAATTTTTTTTCCATTCTGTAATATCCCGACCTATTTTAATCTGCATAAAACAACTCATGTCATTTTTCATTAGCAGTAGTAATAAGCGAGTGTCTGATTTAACCTATTCCATACATTAAGACTCCTCCAAAAAAAAAAGGGGAATTAAGGGGGGCTAAGACGTGTAAACAATATCCCATCGCACAAAGTGCGCCTGGTCGAACTCGGCGAATGTCCGCTTAGGGGATAAATCCCAACCTCGATGCTATATCCATATCGTAATCGTCCGTCATCAACGACTCTTCCGAGCTTCCTAGCTTGGACGCGGCGAAACCCGGCATCTTGGGTTCCGGTAGGTCACAATCGCTAATGGATAATGCCACGTCCATGCTGTCCGAGTCATATGAGAGGATTTCTCCATATCCGTTCATCAGGTCTATCTCCGGCTGGTTGAGCGAGCTGAGGTCCTCCGTAGTAGCCGTTGCCGCCTCTGTTCCGTTCTCTTCTCCGCACGGTGCTTCCATTGGCGACTTGGCGTACCAGTTGTCCACCGCGTCCTGTATATCAAAGAAGATGGTCCCCGGGATAAGACATCTGTTCTCTGGCATACCGAACGTTGGCGGGAAGAGTTGGATTTTGCGAGTCTCGGGAGTGAACGCTGCAACGCTGGAGTAGTGCGGCTTGAACCGGGCGCACAGATCTCTGAGGGCGGTCTCGAGGTCGAGATAGCGCTTTCTCGGCCACGGCTTGTTGTTGTCGTTCTTGTCGGGGACAAAAACATATACCGCAGTTTCTTTGCGAAGCCTTTCCTTAGTCTTGTCATCAGAACTTGACTTGCGTGGTTGGAGCACTTGATCTCGCGCAGTTATGGATGTCTCTAAAATGTGGTCGATCCAGTGCACGGGAACTTTCGTGATCTCGGGCACCCATGTTGAGTTGTAGAGGTCATAAGCTTCCCAATCCGAAAGCTCCTGGTCGCTTGTCATCATCGAGAGGCTCATTTGACTGACTCTTGGCTCTGCCATTTTTTCGCTAACTGTTGAATCGGGACGTTTGATTCGAACAGGAAAACGTCCTGCATTAGGAGAAGATGGCCTGGGTTTTATTCCCTCCTCATCTGCTTCGTAATTGCCTATGGAGTTCCGTGTTAGCTGAAGTTTGATAATGCTGCCACGTCATATCAGTGGCGATAGCTATAATCGAGAATGTTAAATGTAAAGTATATAGAAAGAAACTTAGATGTTGTACTAAATAGACGACTCCTTACCATTTTGGTTTGTTATGCATGAGCCATCAAGGCTATCGAATATGCTCATGCTAAAGAGGGTGTTAGGCGAGCGATTCTGAGTATACCTTTCCCGTGCTTGACTATTCGCAACCATCGTGTCTAGGTCAGGAAGACGAGGAACAGAACTTTTGGCAGATGACGTGTTAGAAGGTATAAGATCTAGGCCATTGTGTCTTGGACAACCTAAAAAGTTACTTAACGCGCCATTTTTTTCTGCAGAAGTGTGATATTGGGTCGACCCATCTCGTGATGGTCGGGAGCTCGTAGAAGTACGAATACCCCTGAGTGACGAAGATATAGAGCTAATGCTCTTCCGTATAACGGATGGCCGGTAGCTTGGATCATCGCTCTCGGTGGATATGTCTGAAGAAAACCGATCTCTTAAAGACGAAAAGGAATTGATACCCTTTCGGATGAAGGAGGGATGGTGCTTCTGGATGTCGCTATCAATCGCATCGTACTCGATGAGCTGCCATCCTGGGAATGACCTTCTACGATCAAGACTTCGCGCAAAGCGCCGGCGTAGAGAGGATTTCTTGAGCTTCAAATTTTCGGTTATGTGAACCCGATCTTTGGCTGGCAATGGTATTTTGGGATCTGTTAAGTATCCCAAATCTTTCACGCTTGATTCGGGGTAAGCCGTAGTAGTAAATTTGCGGAATCTTTCCCGAAGGCTAGCCATTTTGTAGGATGTAGCTAATAGTTTCGAATAAAGCACTGACTTCAGGGCAGTCGTACAGAAAGAAGTGGTAAGGATAGAACCCAATCTTCTTCTAAGTCTTATTCAATGGTTCTAGCTAGTCAAGACCATATAGCAACAGACTAACCCACTTGAAGAGCAGATAGGAATGAGGAGCAGAGGCTAAAACAGGTAGATCTAGAGTTGACTATTAGAATTGAAATCTAAAAAGTTGTAAACAAGTCCATGACTGCTATTCGTTCTTTCTCTGGTATAAACACCCTATAAACACCTACCCCTATAATTTGTTTCTACTGCAGGCGCAAACGCAAGAAGCACACGCGACTGCAGGACCAGCTGCTCGAACATATATATTATGGGAACCTGCGTTGAAGAAAGGAGACAGTTTTATGAAGCAAGGGGACCTACGCAAATATCATACTCATACATATAGATATAGATATACAGGCACGTCAAATAAATATATTCTCTTTTTCCGTCTAAAGGGGTATTTTAGCCTCATAAACCGTAGATATATAGTTGCAGTATATGTACATTGAAAAACGAGTGAAGGATCCAGGCAGCCATCACTATACTTGGGTAACGGCTTTCTCTTTAATGATCACCTCAAACGGTTTTTTAGGTCGCTTCAACGAGACATCTAGTTGTGTCTTATGATGACTACCATCTTCTTCGTCTTCACCTATTTCGCCTTCTTCATCTTCGACTTC
The DNA here is from genome assembly GCF_022478825.1 of Daldinia caldariorum. Classification (NCBI taxonomy): domain Eukaryota; kingdom Fungi; phylum Ascomycota; class Sordariomycetes; order Xylariales; family Hypoxylaceae; genus Daldinia; species Daldinia caldariorum. The sequence continues at coordinate 367,230 of NW_025953046.1, read as the reverse complement.
CTCTTCTGGGACGAAGTTAGGGTCAATTGCCCTCATCTGTTCAAAATGGCGGACAACGGCCCTATTCAAATTATTTCGTCTTTGCGCAACCTCTGTCTCGATATCTAAGGACACCACCTTTTTCGATATGATAACATCGCTGGCGGCAATCATCTTCCGTGCTAGGGCTATGAGTTCTCGTTTCATGTTTGATTCTGGTCCATCGTTGCCGTACAACCTTTGAAGAACCACGTACTGTCCCCATACATTCCTGAGAGCTGTGGCAAGCTGATTGACCCACGCTGTCATCGTAGCCCCCCGGCGCTTTTTCTTTGATATATCGGCGTATATTTTCTTGGTGGCGTTGCACACGCGGAGATAGTTTCGTAGCGTTATTGGATCCGGTGTTCCTAGTTTGGCTGGCATAAGATCCAAAATGTGAGTGGCGTGGTCGAAGACAGCGCGGTTTAGGTTATTTCGCAAACAAGTGTTCATGGCTGTACGGAAGTTCTTAGGAAGCACCAACTTAGCGGGAATTTCCCGTAGAAGCTCAGCCGTTTGGGCGCTGTTCTTCCCGCGACGCAGGGCTATGAGCATGCGATGCCAATTGTTGGCGTCAGGAACAACGCCATGCTCCTTGGTGAAGATATCCCAATATCTTTGAGCCCTGGCTGTCTTTCCGGTTTTCTCAAGGGCAGTAAGAATCAAAGAAAGGGAGTTCCTCCCGGGAAGTGCGTGAGTATACGAGGGAGCGCCGGGAGCCAGGATCTTGCTGTCACCAATAGAGATAGCTGGCTTTGGGTCTGCGGTGCTCTCGCTAGGGCCAGGATCTGCGGCTTTACCAGCTTCTCCACTAATCGCCGGCTTATTTTCCCTTGGAATCATCATAGTTTGCTCTAGTAGACCTTCTATAGAATCAGCGTCATGCCAATCGCCCATTAGTAGAATCCATCCCATGGAGCAGACTAGTTCTTCGTCGATAATAATGTTACCCGCCCTCCACTTTGCTATAACTTCTTCCCATATGGCTTTGGCTCTTTGGACGGTTTTCGCCTTTGCTTTTGTAATCTGGGGAGTATCTACTTCTTGGGCACGGCCATACTGGCGCCTGTTAACCTTGCGCTGCAGAGCGTTCAAAATAATGGTATATGTCAGGTTGTTTGGCGCTCTAATACCTTCGTTGGCGGTTTGGACGATGGTAAACAAGGATTCGATATCTTCGGCATGTGCGCAGACCTTGAGAAGAGCGTTCAAATGGATGGTGTTGGGTTTCAGGCGTTCGTTTGCTAGCATGTTATTGTAGATTCTGATGGCTTCGGTTACGGCTAACTGTGGATGAGGCGAGATGGCGCATCCGTTGAAGATGGTCGTATATGTCTGGGCGTTTGGAAATTGTGCTCTCTTCTTCATCTGTGGACGTGTGAGCGGCATGAAGAAGGAAGAGAAGGAAGAGAACGATGAGAACGATGACGGTGGGAATGGTAAGAGCTGACCTCGTTGAATAGTTTGATCCCAGCATGAAGTCTGCCTTGTCGCATTAGATGATCGATCAAGTAATTCCAACTGACCGTCACCTTCGTGTCTTTACTGGCTTTTCTCGTGATAAGGAGAGCATCTTCGAATTGATCTTTCTCTAACGTTTTCTTAACATGATCTGCAATATGCAGCGGATCTTTTAAATACTGTAATTGCTTATTGGCAGCCCATTCTCGTGGAGAGACCCGTCCGCTCGGCTTCGCATGATGCCCGTTATTTTTTTGCTTCGAACCCTCGAATGGCGCAGCGACTGTGGCATATTTTCTTCTATGTCGACGGGAGAAAGCTGGGGTGTAGATAGGTCGTATTATCGCAAGGCTATTTTGCAGGCGAATAGTATGGTTGATTAATGTAGAGAAGGCTTTTCTCGTACACGATTGACAAGCCAGCATAATTTCTCGCTTTACAAGCGCTGTAAAGGCACTAGTAACTCTATATGAATAGGATTGGCGTTTTGACTTTTTGATAAATTCGAAGTTTGTCGCATGCGCAAAAACAATTCAACTTATTATTCACTTATGAGGTTTTGGATGCGGGCGTTTATCCTTATCGATAAAAAAAGTTTAAAGTTTTACTGTTAGGTGTGACGTTAAGGTTCCAAAGTCGCGGGCAGATCTTTCGATACGAAGATACCCCGCTAAGTGGGTCAGACACAGGAGGTAGTAGGTACTTTACATTGTAAATGATATGCTATGTACATATGTACCTCTGATAAGGATTCGCGAAAACGCGTTTGTTAAATGGTGGCTCGCGCGTCGCGTCTCTCACTAAAAAAGGTACATCGTGTTTTTAATTGATACCAAGGTCCAAAGGTCCAATCGATGCAGTTGATTTTATAATTTTACGATTTTACTCTGTACCTCTCTCCACATTTGCATCCATCCATTTACACGCATTTACACACAATCCATTTTCGACGTTGAACACCGCCTACACTTTTATCCTCTTCCAATCTGGGCATGATTTATTCCTTATAGCATCTATTCAACACTCTTCCATATTACCTTGCCTTCCCAGTTAAAATAAAATAAAATGTCCAAGTCACTCAGCAAGCGTAATAAGCTTGCCGAGTTAAGGGCTTTACGCGCTGCTGGGAAGAAGGTTTACGACTCTTATGAGGTCCAAGAAGATCAAGATTTATACGAGGAAGTCGACGAAAATCAATATAAAAAAATCGTTCGCGACCGTCTGAACCAAGACGACTTTGTTGTCGACGACAATGGCGAGGGTTACGCCGACGATGGACGAGAGGAGTGGGATCGAGTGCATACTTATGAATCCGAGAGCGAGGATGAGGCATTGCTTGGAGGAAAGCCTCGCAAATCAGGTATTAGAGAATCACAATATTCACCTTGCTTAAGCATGCTTGTATACTTACCCCGTGCTAGATAAGAAGAAGCGCGACGAGGAAAAGGCAAAACGGGACGCCAATGACCGTGATATCAGTGAATATTTTATGAAGGGCCAAGCTACCACTCAACAAAAACCAAAGGTATAACCTGACCTTCGGCTCCGTTCTACTTGTTCAAAACTGATATTAGTTGCCTAGGCTGTGAAAACCGAAGACGATGAAAGGTTTTTAGCCGATTTGTTAGGCGAGGTTGATGCGAACATACCTGTTCCAGCGTCGCGGGCTCCAAAGCGAAATCGATCCCCCGAGCGACGACGAGCTCGTGTTCTATCTCCTGCGCGAGAGAATAAGCAGCCAGCCACCAAGAAAGCAAGATTAAGCGAAGAACGGTCATCCCCTGCGCCTCAAGCACAAGAGGACTCTATCGATGACGATGGATACCTCCCGCCTATGGACGATGATGATCTCCTACCACCAGCGTCCGACGTACTGATGAGCGACTCCGTTCCTGTTCCCTCGTCCCCCACAGCAAAAGTTGTCGCGCGTATGACCAAAGTTAAGGTAGAGCCCGTAGAAGAAGAAGACGAAGAGATGATGGAGGTCTCTCATGCCGGAACTATAAAGACTGCTAGTGTGAACTTGTCTGCATCGCGACCTATCAAAAAGCTGGCCAAACCTGACCCATACCCTACTCCTGCTAGCTCATCTCCAACAAAAGCTGCCGAGACCGATATTGACTCATCGTCGTGGAACAATCTCACGGATAAGCTAAATGTTGTCAGCAGCTCGCTCCCTGAAACCAGAAGCATCGGCAAGATCGATTACAAGGACGCCATCGAGGAGGATGGTAGCCTCAATATGTTCTGGACTGACTATACCGAGGTCAATGGTTCGCTTTGCCTATTCGGAAAAGTCTTAAACAAGAAAACAAGCACCTATGTGAGCTGCTTTATCAAGGTTGATAATATTTTAAGGAAATTGTACTTTCTACCTCGCCAATATCGTCAAAAGAACGGTCAGGATACGAGCGAAGAAATAGAAATGACAGATGTCTACTCGGAAGTAGACGAAATCATGACTAAAATGAAGGTCGATATGCATAAAATAAAGCCCTCTACCAGAAAATACGCTTTCGAACTCCCTGGTATCCCGAAGGAAGCGCAGTACCTGAAACTATTATACCCCTATACGAGTAAGTAAATTCGACGTCTTGTTTTTACATATTTACATGCTAATATAAACTAGAACCTCCAATCAACCCCGAAACGACTGGCGAGACATTCTCTCACGTTTTTGGTACCAACACTGCATTGTTCGAACAGTTTGTGCTGTGGAAGAACATAATGGGTCCGTGTTGGCTCAAGGTAAAGGATGCCGACTTTGGTGCTATCAAGAACGCCTCCCACGCCAAACTTGAGGTCCTTGTCAATGATCCTGATACAATCTCCCCAATGAGCGACGCTGATAACTTGGATGCACCACCCTTAACTCTTATGAGCATTGCTATGCGGACCATTTTCAACGCCAAAGACAACAAACAGGAGATACTTGCGATCAGCGCTCGTATCTATGAGAATGTCTTGCTTAGTGACACTACACCCGCAGAAAAGCTTCCTTCTAAAACGTTTACGTTGATGAGGCCGAGTGGATCAGCATTCCCCCTCGGATTCGATAAACTGGCGATGGGTAGGAAAAAGTCGCTCATCAAGCTGGTGAAGCAGGAATCCGAGATACTATCTTTCTTCTTAGCGCATATCGATCTTATCGATCCCGATGTGATCCTTGGTCATCAACTGGAAGGTGTTGACTATAGTATCTTGCTGAATCGATTACACGAGAAGAAGACACCCCAGTGGTCACGGCTTGGGCGATTGCGCAGAGCAGCATGGCCAACATCCATAGGAAAAACGGGTGGTAATGTATTTGCAGAACGCCAGCTTATGGCTGGTCGCCTCCTATGTGACCTTGCCAACGATGCTGGCAAGTCAGTCATGTACAAGTGTCAGTCCTGGAGTTTGACAGAAATGTGCAATATCTATCTCGGTGGAGATACCCATAGACGACATTTCGACAACGAGGCGGCTCTGAAGACATGGGCATCCGACAAGTCAGGCTTGATGGATTATATAACCCATATGGAAGCAGATACATATTTCATCGCCGCTCTGGCTTTGAGCACACAGATGCTACCTTTGACGAAAGTTTTGACGAATTTAGCGGGTAACTCGTGGGCTCGAACGTTAACAGGTACTCGAGCTGAGCGCAACGAGTACATTTTGTTGCATGAGTTTCACCGCAACAAGTACATCTGCCCCGACAAGCAGTTTTTCAAGGGACGACCTAAAGCTGAAGAGGAGAACAATGAAGAAGAGGCCACGGAAAGTAAAAAGAAGGATAAATACAAGGGTGGTCTTGTTTTCGAACCGGAGAGGGGGCTCTATGACAAGTTCGTATTGGTTATGGATTTCAATTCTCTTTATCCTTCCATCATCCAGGAGTTCAATATCTGCTTTACAACGGTCGAACGGAGCTCACTTGTAAGTCTGCGTACTTTCTATGCATACGAACTAGTTGCTAACACTCGAGATAGCCGGATGATGAAGATGCTGTACCGGAAGTTCCAACGCAACAGGAACAAGGCATATTGCCGAGACTTATTGCCACTCTAGTCAGCCGGCGACGATCAGTAAAATCACTGATGAAAGATAAGAACGCTACACCTGAGCAGCTCGCCACATGGGATATTAAGCAACTTGCTTTGAAGTTGACAGCCAATTCTATGTACGGTTGTTTGGGATACACCAAGTCTCGTTTCTACGCAAGACCTCTTGCCATCCTTACAACGTATAAAGGTCGTGAGATCCTCCGAAGCACCAAAGAGCTTGCCGAGTCCAAGTCTCTCCAGGTTATTTATGGCGATACCGATTCCGTCATGATCAACGCAAACGTTGAATCGGTTGCTGAGGCACTAAAGGTCGGTCAGGAGTTCAAGAAAGCCGTCAACGAGCGATATCGTCTCCTAGAGATCGATATCGACAACGTATTTAGACGCATCCTGCTCCAGGCAAAGAAGAAGTACGCGGCTATCAATCTTGTAGAAGTTCCTGGTGGCAAGTACATTGAGAAGATGGAAGTGAAGGGTCTTGATATGAAACGCAGAGAATACTGTGGTCTGTCAAAAGAGATCTCTTCCCGTCTACTTAACGAAATCCTATCTGGCGACGATACTGAAGTTTCCGTCCAACGCATACACGAATATCTGCGCGAGGTCGCAGGCAAAATGCGAGAACACGCTGTTCCTGTGCCGAAATACATCATCTATACGCAGTTAGGTAAGGCGCCAAAGGAGTACCCGAACGCGGACTCGATGCCACAAGTCCAGGTTGCTCTTCGAGAAATTGCACGGGGAAACACGGTCCGTCGCGGAGATGTCATCTCGTACGTCGTGACTGGAGACAGCAAAACGAGCTCAGAGCCTGTTGCAAAGCGCGCATACACGCCACAAGATGTAATGAAGCCCGATTCCGGTCTCAAAGTAGACGTCGAGTGGTATATCGGCAAGCAGATTTTCCCACCTGTTGAGCGTCTCTGCGCCAACATCACCGGAACATCAACTTCCCAGCTTGCCGAACAACTTGGTCTCGACATTCGTCGCTATACAAACAACTCAACTTTTAATCAGTCAGGATCTAACGACCATGAAATCCACCCTCTTGAATCTCAGATCCCCGACGATGTCCGCTTCCGTGACTGTGCTCGCCTCTCCCTACGTTGTCGGAAGTGTAAAACCTCGGCGCCATTCGAAGGCCTGCTATCCTCGGAACAACCTGAAAATCGCGTCACGCCGCAAGGTGTTACCTGCCCGTCGTGCTCGGCACTCATTCCCAACCTTAGCATCGTGGCACAAGTTGAACGGGCCGTCCGCAACGAGACGGCGCGATACTATGAGGGCTGGCTCGTGTGCGACGACGCATCGTGTGGCAATCGCACGCGCCAGATGTCGGTCTACGGCACGCGGTGCATGGGCCCGAAGGGTCTGGCGTCGGGCTGCCTCGGCCGCATGCGCTACGAGTACGGCGAGCGCGACATCTACAACCAGCTCGTATACTTTGCGTCCCTGTGGGACGTGGACAAGGCCCGCGCCAAGGCAAACTCCGGTGCTACTGGTCTAGGCGGACAAGGTAACGCCGGCAGCTTGAACGCCGCCGAGAAGGACAGGGTCCTCGCTCTCGCGGAACACAACCGCACCCGCTTTACCACAGTCAAGGGCGTTGTTGATAAATACCTCGATAAGTGCGGGCGCCAGTGGGTTGCCATGGACACGTTGTTCGGAAAGCTGGGGTTCACGGCTGCTTAGATTAAATAGACCCCCACCATCAAGGGGATTAGTTAGGATATATATTAGGTACCCATGACGGGATGAAGGGTTGGCCAGTAGGCTTATAACATAGGAGGCTAGGTTAGGTAACCTAGCTAGACCTATACATAATAGCGGCTGGCGTTTCTGGTTTAGGATACTGTTCTTCATTGTGCTGCTTTATTTGGTCTTAGGTAGCTCAAGAGGTAGTCATAGTTAAACACTGCATGGTAATGGTTTATAATGAATCTAAATACGTATATCGTTCATTCGGAATCATACTTGTCTTTCTTACCTGTATGTAAAGACCTGTTATTATACATCACCCAGACACAGCATACATGAATAAGTTATTGAGATGGTGTCTTTGACTTGCAGTTTTATATCACGGCTCAGTTACTCTTCGCGCAGTATTTACTACGCAACTTGCATCCTACAATCAAGATCGGAGATGAAATCATAACGTTGTAGATCTATTAGCTATCGCTAACTAATGTAAAAACGGGCAACCTGATTTCTACCTCGTATAAATGTATGATCAGTAGCTCCTATTTTTGCCCAACTTTACCCTTTCGGCGACGAGCGATAATCGAGGGAAAAAAGCCATAACTACCACCATGCGCCGACCAGCTCCCGAAACTCTTCGGCAACCTATACTAAAGTCGCAGCATATTTACCTCAAGCAACATCATCTCATCTCATGTCACCTCTATCATAGCTAGGTTAAGAAGTTATAAGAAGGTTGCTCAATATATCAATTTTTGCGGCTGTCACTGGCTTGCTTTCTAAAAATTAAGAATCTCGTCAGGGGAAGGGAAAATGAAACATCTCCCCTCCTTATCGTAAGTTGTACTCCCTGCGTCCGTTTGGCACTGGTCGACCCTCTGCGTACCTACTGTCACATCAAGTCGTTATGTAGCCACAGGGCTGAGAAACCCTTGAGCAACCGTCCGCGACAACCTCCGTCCATTCATCCCTCATGCCCCTCCCCCTGCCCCCTCCTCATGACTTGCAAACGAAAGCACCTAGCAAGGAACAGCCAGCGGTCAACCGTGACCAAAATTCCAAATGCAAATCAAGAATACACAACCAATTCTCTTGGTTTCCGCCGTCTTGCCAGACCCCGAACGACCGGATCCGCATTTGCGCAACTTAATCCCTAAAAGTTGGCGACAGCCGCGCTCTCAATGCCCTTTCCCCCTCCTCGACCGGGCGCCTATCGTCTGTATCGGTTTCGCCCGCCTTTGTTCGTCATGCGACCATCGTTGACATAGTGCTAAGAACGTTGCTCGTACGGTGAAAAAAATGATTCCTGTCGAACACCCCCTATGATTTGTCTTGTGCCGATAAGAATCAGGAGAAACGTAATGAAACACAGATTTACGGAAAAGAAGTGAAGGATCTCGGGGAATGTCGTCTTTATGGTGACTGGTCGTGGGAAGGTAAAGTCTATTGGGCGCAAGGTATCATAATGAAAAGGAAACCTGAAACTTTTGGAGACACATTTTAGAAACCCCCGTAAATGCAACGCAGTAAGTCCTGTGTCCTAGTCTATGCACAACGATGCAACCGCAAATGCAAGACGTTTCTATCATCATAGAAAACGGATTTTAACTGCTTCCCTTTTCGGATGCAGCTGCGTTGTCCGGAACAACCTTAGTAAGAGCGGGCGACGCCGCGGTAGATGGGGGCGACGCTGGGTGATCCGAGTCCATGTTGGCAAGTAGACTAGATAGCGAAAGTTAGCAATTTCGTGATTTAAACTTATGAGTGATGGAAACTTACCCGAACGAATTCGTGCTGCTTGGCGCCTCCCTTACTGGAGGAGTTCCAGTCCTGGATGAGGCACCAGAATCCTCGGCTCCTCTGCTAAGCGAACCACCAGGGCCCAGACGACGGCCGCTGTTACTACGAGAGTTAAGCATCGACACGGGTCCCAATGTAACGTTTGAGCTTGGGGTGCGGTTCGCGCCACCCTTTAGACGGCGCAGGTCATCCATACCGACCTGGTTTTGCGCTTGTTGCGCATAGCCTGAGAAGTTCCTAGCATCACCACGGCCTAGCTGCGCTCGTCCAGGACCACCTCCAGGACCTCGTTGAGTAGTTCGTGCCGCCTCAGCAGCCTTCTGTGCTGCTGCGGCCTCAGCTTCCGCACGAACTTCTTCAAGAGTCTTAGGACCCTTATTAGCCTCCTTGGACACCCAATGGGCCTTTCTCAGATCGATCACGTCCATGAGCATGAACTTCAATCGGCTAGGTAGATCGGGAAGGTCGATCATGCCCTGGATTCTAGCGAAGTAAGCGTCCATCATGACCCGACCCTTGTCTGTGGAGTCCAGATTGGCACCGATAGTTCGCAACAGCTTGGAAAGAGATTCGACCTCGGCTTCGTCAGGAACACCACTGTGGTCAACAAGTTTCTTGACACATTCGTGCATGATACGCTCAGTGAGCATGCCCAACTTGTAAAGTTCACCGATGAACTGAACCAAACCAAGTCCACGACGTTTAGCGGCAGCGGCGATGTAGTATTCTTCAGAAAGCATGGCGGCCTCGAGCGTCTTCTTGTCCTCTCCTTCTTTCGGCTCCGGTAGCGAAAGCTTCCATCCGCGTTCGAATTCTTCTTGGCATCGGTTTAGAAGGTACTTCCTGAATAGTGCACCACCGCTAACGACCTGGCCATTTCGGTCTTTAATATTCTCGTCTCTAATGTCTGCGCTCATTGTCTCCAGCATTCTCTTACAGAATTTGGCATACATTGACGCCCAGTGAGCCTCATCAGTAGCCTTCTCGAAAGTGAGCTGGATGACTTGACGGAGAGTCCTGCCGTCAGTCTCGTCCTTGGATTGACCAGCAATTTGGAGGATCTGGTCCGAAATTCTGTCGAAATTCTCAGGTGTCATCTTGTTCAAGGCAGCCTTGACTTTACGTTGAACCATTGAAGGATCAAGCAGTCCGCCTTGCGCAGCCGGGGCAGCGGCGCTAGCTTGTGCGGCTTTGGCAATGCTGGTCGGCTTCCAACCTGTCGACGAGGTACTGAGAGCTTCTATCTTCATACCTTGCGTGAGAGGCATAGTCTTAGCCGCCTGAGCCTCCACCTTGGGATTGAAAGTGCTTTGTTTGCTAGCATTCCGACGACTTCCTTGTCGTGGAGAGTGGGGCATGCTCATGTTAGAACTGGACGGCTGTCGAGCCATTTGGTTACCACCGGGGAAGGTTCCACGGAAGCTGCCAATGGCATTCATTGGCGGTCGCGACATTGACTTCTCGGAGCTCATTCCGAATCGCTGAGCGGACGTCGTCCCGGGGGGTAATGTTCGACCATCAGCAAAGAAGGAGCCGAAAGTTGTTGTGCCAGGTGCCCCAGGTCTCGAAGGCTGTCGACTGGATAGGCCGGCTGGCGTTCGAGCAGACCCAGACCGGTTACTGTCGCTATCGCCGATGAGGGTCTTGACTTGCTGGTGGAAATCAACAGAGGGTTGCTCCGTGAAGACCTTCTGGAATTGCATTAAAAAGGCGGAGTCATACTTGAATGATGTTCCCTTCTTTGTGACAGCAGCATTCAAAGCAGGGTTCGGTGATTGAATTCCTGCAGGATAAAGATCGGCCCTGATGGAGCTTGAACCTAGAAGCCTAGCTGTCTTAAGAGACTGAAGCGCCGCGCTAGGTTGAGCAGGTTCAACAGACTTGGTGTTAATGGGAGCAAGGTTAAGAGCAGCTGGCTTAGGGCCACGTCCACCTTGCGCGGGTTTAGTAGTTGCAGTTGAAGGCTTGTCATTGAGAGAAAGGTTGGCCAATTTTGCTGTAGTCTCGCTTGTCGATGGCGCATCTGCTTTCTTTTCATTCTCGCCTGACTGCTGAATGAGGGCCTGAACTGATAAGTTAGAGCCTTCTTGGGCCCGCTTGCGCTCTCGCTCTTCCTCGAGGCGTTCCATTTCAGCCTCAGCTTCCCGAAGCTTGCGATCGTTCTCAGCAGCGTTAGCCAATCTTGCCTCTTCCTCGGCCTTCTTCTTAGCAGCTTTCTCGGCTTCGACCTTGATACGGCGCTCCTCTTCCTCCTTTTCGCGCTTCGCGTCGGCTTCTTCCATCTCGCGAATAATACGTTCGAGCTCCTCCTCGTCCGGTTCATCACTGGCTTTGGGCGCTTCCTCTTTCTTCGAAGCCGCCTCTGCTGCTTCACGCTCCGCTTTCTCCTTCTCTTCAGCTTCTTTACGCGCCTGTGCCTCTTCAGCAGCCTTGGCTTCTTCTTGAGCCTTCTGCTCTGCCTTTAGACGCTCCTCTTCTTTGGCCTTCTCGGCAGCTGCCTTGGCTTCTTCTTCCTCCTTAGCCTTCTCTGCACTGGCGGCCTGCTTCATCTTCTCCTTGAACTCATTTCGTACTTCTTCGGCCGTCTTAGAGTTGCTTACACTTTCGGCTCGCGAGTGAGCAGGTGTACCAGTTCTTGGCGTTCCTGTTTTCGGAGCAGGAGGCGGGGTAGAGGAAACTACAGGTGGCGTCTTGGACTGCTGATGACTCGGGGCAGGCGACGCCGGTACCTTTACTTTGCTTAAATCAACCGGCTCTCCGGCCGCATTTCTGATGATGACAGCCATGCTCTTTTTAGGCGGGCGATTGAACTGAGGAGACGAGACCACAGCTGGCTTGATCTGGGCAGGTTGAGATTGGGGCGTTCCTTGGGCGACAATCGGTGCCTGGCTCTGACCAGTGCTCGATGCGGGACGGTGATCCACGGATACCTGTGAAGAGTTACGAGACATCGGCTGCCCTCCTGGGGCGTTATACGGGCCTGGGGTGTAAGGCGCCTGATAAGCGGGGATAGGGGACTGGCCTCCGTGAGCCATTGGGTAGACTGGATATCCAGGCATATGCATGCCTGGTCGAGGGTCAAACTGAGGATAGAAAGTCTGGTGTACGCTGGTTAGTAACCTGTCAAAATTGCCACTCTCTGGTGACAGATCAATTCGAGCTGGATTTGGCGGAAACGACTGGGCAATGGGGAAAGGGTGTTGCAAGGGGATGACTGGAACTTCTCCAGGATACGGCATTTCCGTCTTGTTGAATGATGAAAATCCATGATGCCGTGAACTATCTGCGGCAAATCGCTGATCTGAACGCTTACTATAGCGTCGAGACTTCTGACTAAAGTCTTGGTGCTCATTGTCGTAAGAGTCTGTTCGCCGATGATTCGAGAACTTTTCAGTCTCGCGACGGCTTCCTCTTCTCTTACCGACTTTGAGATACGAACGTTCTTGGTTAGAAGGAAGGAATGAACTGGGGTGCTTTACTTGTGGTACTTGTCCTTGGCCCATAGGAGGACCAGGAGGGTAATAGAATGGTATGCCACCGGGAGGCATGTTCTGGGGGTGGTGTGGCATTGCCGGTGGGAGCGCCGGACTGCGGTGTTGCGGCGGAGGAGTTCCGAACTGCTGCTGGCGAGCATTTCCAAAGTTGGGTGCTACGCCACCTCGTCCGGAGTTCTGGGGGCCCCGGTTGTAGGAGTTGGGGGGGTATCCCATAGGTTGCTGGTGATTAAATGAGTTGCTGTACCCTCGGCCGCGGCCTGAGGACTGGAAACCGCCCCGGCCCATGTGTGGATGACCCTGATTACTCATATCGCTAACATTCGAACCTCGTCTCATATGAGGCGAGTGCGATCCTAAGGAGTTCGGGTCCTGGGAAACAGAGGTGGCTCGTATGTGAGAACGCTGTGTATGTTAGTAAGTGATCGATCGAGGTTGCAAATGAAGGCTAGTACTCACGTCGTTATCAGGGAAGCTGCCAAAGGTCATACCCTGTTGGGCAGTTCCGGAAGGAGGCCGTCCACCGCTGGCAGAAGGTTGCGGAATAGGTGACGGCGAGTTTTGGGGTGAAGTTACACGAGGATTAGCGCTGTCAGGAATGGGGATGGGAGCTGATCCAGGCTGAGGAGAGCTGTGCAGTACAGCAGGTGACTCTTGAAAACCAAATTTGATGTTCGTCTTTCCTCCTGCAGTTCCACCGTTCGTCGAATAGTTGTTAGGACCGTTAGCGCTTATAGTTACAGAACTCTTTCGGCTGTGGTCAGCAAGCCCGTTGGCGTTGGATGTACCGTGTGCGACGGGAGGGACAGTAGGGATGGCCGGCATGATGTTGGGTCGGCCGTTCATAGGCGATATTGAAGACGACTTAGCATGTTGCGGCGCAGATCCTGAGGTTCCAGCCGCGACAACAGGTGCGTTTGAACCGGTAGCAACCACCGGCGTCGCAGATGGCTTTTTTGCTGCGCCGGCGGCAGAAGCGTACGACGGTGTCGTGGAGTTGTTAGACGCCGGGCCTTGGTTAGGCGAAGTCATAAGTGACAATATAATGACGCTACGAGAGCTGGAGTACGTGTACTTGGAGATCGGTTCTTAGCACTGCGTTGGGAATCGGAAGTCTTTCTTTCGCGCCTAGCTACTTGAAAGAAAGAGACGCAATCGCAAAGCAGACGATCGAGGGAGATGGAACAATCGAATATCAAATCCGAATTGAAGACTGCAAGAGCGGATGATGCAGTCAATCGTAGAAGTGAATGACGATCTCGCTTTGGCGAGGTAGGGTTTTCGTCAATTAAATTAAGGTGTTGCGTGTTTGGTCGTTGTCTTTTTCTTTTTCAGACTGACAAAAACAGAGAGTCAAGCGTCGATAACGAAGCCCGAAATCTGTTCGTGAAAGTGATTCAAAAGAAAGAAAAAGAGGATGGCAAACGGGGTATCTATCAGCGGAATAGAAAAGAACGTCGTCGATATAAATAAGAGGTAGAATCCTGTTGGGGGATTAGGACGAGAGGATAGTGGATTTTTGACTTTTTTTTTTTTTTTCGAGGTTACGGGCACGGGCGCTCGCGCAGAGTCCAGTCAAAAACTATCTCGTTGCGGGTTGCGGAGAGGTAATTAATTGAGAGGAGATTGATTCCCTGTAAAGAAATACAAAGAATGCAAGGAAATTCCGTCCTCGATGGAGATGTCAAGGAGGAGAAAAATTACAACCTTCAGAAGGGGATCTCTCTTCCTGAGGTTGTGTGGTTGATCTATGATCAAAAAGGTGGTGCAGGAGAGTAAAAAAAAAAATTACGATGGGAATTTCTGGGAAGGGTAAAGAAAAAAATGGCCTTCGGGTTTGCGACTGGGTCCTATCTCTTACCACACAATTAGGTACACACGCACCACACGCCCCTCCCCTCTGGGGCACTCAGGTAGTAACAAACCTACACTAATGGGGGCAATGGGTGCCTGGAGACTGAGCCGACAACTTGCACTGACGCTGTAAGATAGGCCCACCTTTTTAGAAATAATCAGCCCAGATATGTACTGTGGCGCAAAAGATATGCCGTATCAGTACTTTGTTTTTCTACTAAAAACACACAGTATTCTTCGTACCTGCCTGATATATTTGATGATGAATAGGTACTTAAAACACGTCTCTTTTATGTATCATGTCACTAGGTACAATGTACGGAGAGCTTGTGACCCCTCAACTCCAAAAACCAATGCGTTTTTAGCATCTATTTGAATTTATATTCCATCCCTACCGAATCGCACAAACACATCAGTTTTAACGGTTTTACAATGTTCACGGGCAGAAACAATTCCAATAAAGAAGCAGTTCAAGGGTGGATAGCGAATGTATTAGGGTATCAAGACATCTATAACTAGGATAATGGAGTAATGGAGGGGTAAATAGAAGTAACGATGAGATTGGAATATAACAACTCCAGAGTCCAGGCTTAATCCGTTTTTCCCCCTTCTTCGAAGGTACCTAAGTCATGTACCACCACCACCTTAGGTATTCACTTTTTTTATTGTGTGCAAGAAGATGTGGATGCATAACAGATACATTGGCTTAATATGAATGTATGTAGGTTATGTAATCGTCTATTGCGTCAAGTCAGTATCTACTTAAGGTAATAGATGCATCGTATGTATCATCCCCTTGTCTCCTAAATCCGAGTTTACCTAAGGTTATTACAGTTTATTATATCATTAAACCGTATTCCTTGATTCGCTTCATGACCATTTGGCCTCCTTTACCGTACACGAATTATACAAGAGTTGAAATTTAAGAAAAGAAAAATTAAACAGTAACAATAAATAATCAACGACCGTAGTTACAATCATCCTCCCCCAGCTCAAACGAAGGCACACTAGTGCATACCTAACATAGTATATCTCCTAAAGTTCTTAAGCTAGTAGTGAGAGTCTTGACGTGCCTTCTGTTAACTTTCAAGAATGTTAGGTTTTTAGGGCTTGATTGGCATCCACCCAAGACTGCCTTGAGGTTGTTTTCTTATCCGGCCCTTCGTTTCTCTCAATACGTTTGTCAGACCAGGTAACTTTTCCCCAGCTAGCAACCCGAGCAGAATCACAGAGTCACAAACGATAAATCAGTGGATTCACATAAAAAACAATATATCTAATTAAGTACCTATACCTACCTAGGTAAACTTAGCGGTTCGCTTGCAAACCAACCGAAGAACGACCTTCCCAAGCAGTGCCGACTAAAATCAACCCGACCTACCGGTCTTCTCATCTGTGCATCACCACGTTATCTTCTTTTCTCTTCTTATCAATTAGAACTCTTTTAAGCTTCCCTCGCCTCGCCTCGCCTCTATTGTAAATCAAGCTAGGTACCGTATAATAAACATACGAGTACATATCCCGCATGCGTGATTGGGCAGACATGGACAACGGCATAGCCGTAGCATGTCAGATGTGCACCTACAACAAGATTTTTGACTCACCACACGAAATCACTCATACATACCTAGGTACCTAAGGTAGATGACGCAGTTTCGAAGTAAGCTAGAAGAAAAACGTGGCGTGGCGTGGCGTGGCGTGACTATAGAATTTCGACGGTTCTCTCACTCTGCTTTGGTCTCGGTGCAACGAGTCGGAATCCTTCTGGAAATCGGGTCTTATATTTATTTATTTTATGTGGTGCCATTCATACCTCTAGCGTACCTTCTGCGTACATACTAGGTACATACATACCTCCTACCTAGGTAGGTACAAGGTATGTAGAAAACCGGCTCTAACCAATGTCACGGACGATTAGGGCAAAACCATGACGCTGACCTATGTACTAGGTATGTATGTACTTGGGCGGGCACACACATGCACACACACACAAGAAACACCGGGCGGGTCATCTAGGTAAAGAGGTAATAAGTAGTACCTAGCAGTACCTAAGCCTATAGATTAAGTACCTACCCTACTATAGTAGATAGAGCCTTTGGTGGTGGTGGAAAGCCCTCCCCCAAATATAGTATAGCCCTAATGGAGTCAAGGGTTTGCAGGGCTGACAATTTGGCCGTCATCATTGGTACGTTAACCATTAACCAGCACCGGTTGGAAGGCGCTTCCTAGGGCTACAAGTTAGCAACGGATAATTCGCGCTTACCACATTACCACAGGTTCGTCCCGCTTGTGAAAACCCGTGGGGAAACGAGAGGGTTAGACTTCCATATAGACAATAGGAGGTAGGTAGCATTTCCGCGATTATGTACCTAGGTACATACGCCCCCTTTATGTTATAAACAAAATCATTATTAACTTTTCACAAGCCATCCCAAATGTCCAGAGGATTACTTGCATCGTCGTACCGCGTCGAAAAAAAAATTACCAGGAAGCTCCTTATACATTATGAGGTAGGTTTAGGTATACCTCATTTACCCTGGAGTTAGGTATCATCCACGGCCTCGTCCATTGTCTCATCTATGTTCCTTTTCAATTGGTCCATTCTCCGATCATGCCTCCTCGACCTCAATTCTACCGTCTGGTATCTCCTCATCGACATTAACACCTTCATCTTGATCTTCGTCGCTCTCGCCAACATAGCCAACCTCATCTTTCTCTGTAACAGGCTGCACCACTTCCTCAGGTGGATCAACCGTCTCTAGCAAGCCGCGCTCCGCATTTAACTGTTTCATCCTTGTCACGGCCATCTCGTAGACAAACTGGCCTAGATGTTCAACACCTTCCATTACTGCTTCACCAGGTACAGTCGTCCCGTCTTCTTCAGCCTGAATGCGCTCAGAGGGCCACATCTCCCCAGTTGCAAGCGTAAGTTTATCCGGCCGCTGAAGCAGTAGCTCGAAAGCTGGGCGTAGCTCGTAGCACGCCTCGAAAATCTCTCTTCGGCCAAGAATATATAATCCGAGTCGGGCACGAGAGAGCGCCACAGTCAAGCGTCGAATATCTCGAAGGTAGCCCACCCTCGACGTGCGCGTAAGCGAAAGAATAATATCTATTCGTAGTTAGAAATAGTGGTATTTAATAAACAACTAACAATAAATAATAAAATTCCAATTTACTCACAATCGTTTTGTTCGCCTTGGTATTTATCGACAGTAGTAACTATCTTAGGCAAACCGAATATAGAATTTCTTGCGCATCGGTAGGATAATACGTCCTTGATAAGAGCCCGCTGACCAGCGTAGGTGGCAAGGATACTGATCTTGGAGGCGGGGTACCCCAAAAGTCGCATGTATTGATATATAGCAACTGCGTATTCTGCTTCGCCTAGATTCTGAATGAAATGTGGTGTCGGTTCCACTTCTCCGCTGCCCTTGTAGTCGGGAACATTGATGAATTGGTAATCATATTTGAACCCAGCATTGGCGGTTTGGAACTCCTTTAGGCTCTCGACATGCGGTAGGTTTCCTAGGTTGGGATATCTCCATTGGTATAATGCGGCAATGGATGGGCGGGCACGGCCTTGCTGATCAAGTGTGATAACAGGCACTCCCAGGCGGACAAACCGAGAAAAGAGGGACTGCTCAAGGTTGGCATAATGCCTAAAGGCGAGACTCTGGATGACGGGAGAATTCTGGTAGTGGTCGCCACAGAGAACGACCCGTTGTAGAGCCATTTCTCCCCCTTCAGGTGTTTGCATAGCCAAGGGAATGAAACTCTCAACTTCGGTGATCTGGGCCGCCTCCTCCATGACTACGTTGTCGTAGTGAAAGCCAAGGGAGGCTATTTCAGTTCGGCGCATCGCGGCGTGTGTTGATGTCATGGCAATGATCCGAGCTTCGTTCGTTAGAAGATAGTTGGCCTTGTCTCGGTCTCGTCGTAGAATCTCAAATGGTAAGACATCCTCAAGCTCGGAGAAGATTTTTGAAATATGATGGTAGCAACCATTGGCTATATCTAATACGACTTCTCGGTCGCCCTCTGGGGGGAACAGGGGTTGGGGCGCATCAGAAAAATAATTATGGAACGGGAAGGCTTCAATGATATCAGTCGCCGATGACTCTTCTGATTTGATTACCTCAGTGAACTTAGCCCAGGCGGGCTTGATATAAACGGAATTGAAATATCCCGCGGTCTCGGCGGAGTTCCCGTGGGCTCCAGGAGCACCTATACTTGCAGCTAAACGATTTACTTCCTGGAGGTAACGGTCTCTGATCTCAAGGAAAGACTCGACCCGTCCATGCTTACTAAAATTTCCATCGGTATCGAGGTCTTCTTCTCCGTGCCCAAGACGAAGGAGATGTCGTTCATCGATGTCTAAGGCCACAATCTTCGCAAATAACTGATTAAGAGCTTGGTTAGAGTGGGCAATAAGTAGTGTGCGCTGCTCGGGGAAGTTGTGGTATATGTTATTGATGATCTGCGTTGCGACGTCTGTTTTGCCCGTGCCAGGCGGCCCAACAATTACAGTAAGGCCCGGTTGTGTGCCGGATATGATCGCATCAATCTGAGCAGGTGTGAAACGGACACTATTCAACTTCGGGGCATCGACGGGATATGGACCAGTATTAGGCGGCTTATATGTAGACACATTGTACGTCTCGATCTCGGATACGAGGGCAGGCTCGGTATCTCTTCTTCGCTTCTTAGAGGCTTTGATCGTTTTCTCTTCTGGGGGCTTATCCACTGACTCTAGCACATAAGGAGGACCGAAGCTCGCAGTCACATTGAACCCTGGCTCAATAGTTTTCCCAGGTAGACTCGCAACGAGGTGTTGCCAGTCCAGAAACGTATCCCTAAAATCGAGTTTTGCAATCCGGTTCGGCAGATGCTTATACGTGGCGCCGGCAGGATCTCCATAGCCAAGGAAGCTCTCATGTAGCCAGGATGCTAAGGGGACTTCCGATAAGCATAAGCTACGAATGGATTCTAATACCGGTTTGAAGTTGTTTTCTCGGCCACTTCGTCGAACGATCAAGTTTATTCGTTCGTATACGTCCGGTTTGCCTTTGGAGACTCGATCCAGATCATCTTTGTAAGCCTTCGGATCTAATCGGAGTTGCAGCCTTCGCGTTGGAGATCTGTTGTGTCCGTTGAAGTAAGCGGTAGGATCTCTAATAGACTTCCCTTTATCATCCATGACTTGGGCAACTTCGGCAGCCCGCACAGATATCAGTCCTAACTTTTGTGCTTCAGAAATCGTGGACGTATTTCCGTTACCAATGGCTTTCGATACCGATGCGTCCACCGCAACGAGAAATACTACATCATCCGGACGTAACGAATCCCAGTCCCTTCGAATATTGTCAGCAAGGCGCCGGACGTCGAGCGAAACTTCAGCATTAACAGCAGAAGGCTTGTCATCGCCAACGCGTGGTGGCACAACTTCAATGATAGAAGGCCGAGATATGGGCAGAGCCATTTTGGAAAAGCCGGTGAATGTAGTCTCTCCTGGACGTTTCGACTCTGGCCGTAGCCGCCTCAACGCATCACTAATGTCTTTCCTAATACCGTAGAAAGCTTCACACCGGTAAAGCACCAAGGCCCTCCAAAGAAAATCACCCACTGATAGGTATTGTAACTTGAGCTTTGGAAGTGCAAGTGGCTTAGACCCGTCATAATTGTCTGTCCTCAACAATTCTTGGTCGAAGAGGCTGTCTTCGGTCGGGAGAATATTCATATCTTGAGCAACTTCCTGGAACGTCTTGCGCTTCTCATAGGTCGATAAAAGAATTTCCATCAAAAATGGCCGGTCAATAGTGACTTGAACCGATTCTGGGTATTCTGTTCGTAGCTCGAGCAAAGTAGCAAGCCTTTGGATCTCCTCATCTGTCAGGATTTCAAGTAGATTTTCCAGTTCGCTCCTTTTATCTATGGATCCGTAATTGGATAAAGCTAAGACAGTTAGCTTTTCCTTGAAATCTCGCAGGGCAGTTCGCTGGAGTTTCGCAAGCTCGGCACAATGCCGATCGTACGCTTCTGTTCGACTATGTTGAGCCCCCGTCTGATCGTCTATGGTGAAGTGAACATAATGACTTAGTAGGGAATATTGATCACGGAGTAAAGCGTTTTCTTCGTCGTTGAACATCGGGGACAGCCGTAGAGCAGGCAAGATATGTAGGTCCTGAAGTAAAGTGTTGACGTATCGTCTGGTTGGAAGTTGACTTAATAAGTCGGTGATGAACTCGACGAATCGTTGGCAGTAAAGCACATGCTCCTCCTTTCTCTTCTCATCGTAGAGCAAACGTAGAAAGTCTAGTGTTAGAGTATAAAGCCAGGCTCTCTCAAATCGTAACCGAGCCTTGGTCGCGTCATCTGCCGAGTCGTACCTCTTGCCTGCGGCCTTCCATGCTTTTTTGAGCTGCGGATTTTGACTTAACTTGCTTTCTCGTTTCGACTCGGTGGAAAGATTATGCCATATACCTATAGAGACCAACGGAGCACATTCCTTTCTCACGCTTGCCCAATCGAGGCTCTGGAAGGCATGTGTGGTAAAACAGAGTAGGTGAGTTCGTATTGGTAGAGACAAAGTCTGGTCGAGGGTCATAGAGAGTACGCGGGTGAATAAGCTCGAGAACTCGGCTGGGTGTTCTTCGAAGATACTCCATGTTTCAAGCCTTTCCCTCGCTTTAACGTTCGTAAGCAACACTATCAAGAGGACGTGGAGGTTAGACGAGTCCTCGGAATATCCAGGCCAAAGGTAACTTTCGAGAGTCTGTAATCCTTCAAGCACCAGTAACAACTTGTAGGGAAAACCATCCTTCTCGAGCACATCCCAGATATCGCGTTTCAGCACCTCGTTCTTGACCTTGACTCTCTTAGCTCGCTTAGTAGTTTTCAGCCAGTGCTGCCTCGCAAGCTGGGCAAACTCAGTCTCGCCCTCCAAGTCGGCGATGGTTGGTCGCGGTTCGGTACCGCGCGACTTGGATTTTGCATCGCTTTTCAATCTTTTGGCGGTCGGCATGGCTAATAAATTACCCTGGCGGTAAGCCGAGGAATTCTATGCCTTGCTTTATGACCTATAGCAAGGAGGGTTGTGAGGACATGGAACTGTTTAACTTATTAGATGTTAGCTAGCTAATGTTAGGTATGTTAAGATAAAGAAAGTCAGTAGTACAGCACGTTACGGCGCAAACATTTACTTTCTCAGCCTTGTCGCGTGTACCTAGTTGTTGATAATCCATACGTATTTTTTATTGCATAATCCATTTTTTTTTCCTTTGCCTGATCCACCCCTGCTTTCCATGTAGCTTGTACCTAGGTACAGAGGTCATACATGAAAGTGGAGATGGTACCCATCGAAACGGTTCTTGGCAACCTTAATTTTATCATGTCACGTCCCGCAGCATCTTCCTCTGGTTTAGTTGTCTTACAAGAATTATCATAGGCAGGTAAACCCGATACTAAACCACCTAAGTTTAAGAGTTACCGTAAGGATATGGCTTCTTTTCCTTTTTCTCTTTTCCTTTTTTTTTTTTTAGATTTCCTTTCACGGTTGCTAAAGTAGCCCGTATAGATGTTATAGTGTGTAAAACGTCTTTATGTTATACCTTATCTCAGGCTCAAGAGCCTAAAGTTTTCTCGTCGAGTTCCTGAAGCCGATTTATACCGCGAAGCATCCTAAATGGTAGCAGCAACTTGCGCCAGTGGTCTACATCAATAGGACGTAGTAACAGGTTGTCAAGGCTAATCGCTTGTGAAAGCTGAACGTAGGTAACCATGAAACCAGCTCCCTTAGCAGTTAACATGCATAAAGTTAAACTTACCTAAGGTATGCCTTTTGCAAAATTTGCCCCTATAATTTGAATTCAGTTATAAATCCAGGAGCTCCTCCCAGATATCTAGAGGAGTCCCGGCCGTTCTCGAGGGAAATATCTCCCGGGGGATGATAAAGCCTAGTTGAATGATAGCATTCTGACTATACACACTGCCCTCTTCGAATCCACGAGGTGGAGTATCTGTTAGGAGTGATGTAGATGTACGCTGTGGCGATAGGATTTGCTAAAAAAGAATCTCCTTTCCTATAACAGCCCGTCGAAAGACACTTAGGATGCCAGCTATGCTCCAAGAAGACAAACAGCCTAGCCTCTCCAGCAGCAACCCGCAGCGTGCAAAATCAGCCTATCCCTGACGTAGGTGGTGCTCCTGCCCTGGACACAGGCTGCTTCAACACAGCCTGGGGAATAACATACTGGATACAGGTTGTTCCAACACAACCGACGGACGGACACTTCAGTCATTTACTATTGAAAAATCAGGGGTAGACACACAAGACAGACACTTGCCTCCTTTCAGTTAGATAGGTAGGTACCAAGATAAATATGAAAATAGGAAGCCTCGTTTCTTGCCAAAAGATTGGAAAAGGTAATAAATACGTGATGTTAGTGGTAGAGTACATTAGAAAAAAAATATTAATAAAATGCGTACCCTCATGTATTAAGCTTAGAATTTACCTAAACCGTTAGTGGCTTAGCGTTACCTGTATCTGAGGAAGTCTCAATGTACTGTGTACTGATGTACCTATATCTCAATCAGAAGTTCAGCCTTCTTCTTTCATATTCAATATTCAATCTATTATTCCCAAGCTCAACAACCTACAGCCTTAACAAAGACTACATACACCATAGAGAAACCCCCTATTGATTCCAAATAACGAACATTGAATTTATTGATCCCAATGCCCGTGTTATTAACATGATTCACCGATTTCTCTGCGATTATTCATTTATCTGTTTGTCAATCGCCCACGCGTTTCTTTATTAATATCCAACAACGTACGCATTCGATTCGGCTAGAACCTCGTATATCCAAGACTTCGATCGATAGATACTTTTAACTACGGAACGACAACAAAGGTTACGATGCCTTCAGCGAATCATTTAGATCACGAAGTGCCCCAGGTAAACGCCTTTAAGGCGCTCCTGAGGGACGCTCTAGTTCATGCGCAATCAGTGAAGCCGGTTACGACGATCGAGCCTCCACTGACTAAGGCTGACTTTGAAGATTTACTCGTCCAACTTCCCTCGATATTTCCGTGTGCTTCCCCTGATTATATTTCCGAGAACCTACAGTCCGAGAAAGCTCGTCAATATGCCGTTGTCGAAACCGCCGCGCGAAATGTGTTTAGCAGCTTGGTTGTCAGTAGCAAATTCTTCGACATGTCTCTCTCCTCTGTTGGGCGCTGACCTTTTTTTCAGGCTGGGACATCGATCGATTCCCCCGAGTTTGTTCAAATCTGGAACCTCTTCGACTTCCTATCGGTCCTGTCCGATAGCGAGCAATGCGATGCTGCCCTCCTTTTCTGGCTTGTAGAAGAGCTACTCGACAGCCAAACGACCGAAGGATGTCGGAAGATATTCGACTTCCTTGAGTCCCGAAGAGAGCAAATAATTGCACGACACTTAAACTCCAAGAAGCTGGTGATTCTAAGGTCTTGCAATGATCTTCTACGTCGACTTTCGCGCGCCGAAGACACGGCGTTTTGTGGTCGAGTCTTCATCTTTATGTTCCAATGCTTTCCTTTGGGCGATAGGAGCTCGGTGAATTTGCGTGGAGAATATCATGTGGAGAACGTCACAAGTTTCGAAGAGACCCCAGCTGAGCCAGACGACTCGGCGGATAAAATGGTCGTAGATACGGACGCCGACACTCCCAAAGATGGAAAAGAGGAGAGCAAATCAACGGCCAAGGCAGTCTCGTTCGACTCTAAGAACAAACCGATGTCCGATAAACCCCTCGATACGAATGCTCTCTATCCTGTATTTTGGTCCCTTCAGCACTACTTCAGCCAGCCCACAGCCCTCTTCGATCCTGCGAACTTGGCGAAGTTTAAGGCTGGTTTGGAGGCCACCATGGCTGCATTTGATACAGTCGCAAAGCTTCAGAGAAGCACAAAGAGCTCCGACGAGAGCAAAACAACATCCCTGAAAAGAAAACATGGAGAAATAGATGACGACCTTCGCAGCAGTACAAATAATCCTAAGTACCTTACGAGCAGGGAGCTTTTTGAATTAGAGGTACGTGGTATACCTTACAAAACCTAGCTGATAAACCCCCATCTAACTATTATAGATGAGCGATCTATATTTCAGGCGTCATATTCTTATACAAGGCTATATTGTCTTGGAATTTCTTTTATCACTCACCCCTCAAGCTAGAGCAAAGCTTGCGAAGATAAAAGTTCAGAACAGGTCAGTGATATACGGTGATAAAAAGTTGGGAGAAGAAGATGTAAGTCCACTTTGAAACGTTGCAGATTCATGTATCATTAACCATTATCAGGCAAAATGGGTGACGGCCATGAAGGATAGGATAATCCTCTATATGCAAGCCGATAGTGATGGCTACTTCTTCCATCGTGTGATTGAGAGCGTGATCTCAAGAGACAAAAATTGGGTTCGCTGGAAAGTCGAAAGTTGCCCACCTATAAAGCGAGATCCTCTTTCCGCTGCTGATTTTGCGGAGGGAAAAGCTAGCGCGAAGCGCATCGCAACTAACAAGAGGCTGCGCCCTGTACCCATGGGATCGCTCTCCCTAGATTTCTTAAAGGAAGAGGATAGCGAGACGGCAATGGAGAAATTAAAGGATCCAGCAAAATGGAAACTTCCTGATCTAAGCGTCTTTAAAGAGAAGATAGCTGCGGATGACCTCGACCTGGATTTTGCAAATAGCGAGAAGGAGAAGTACGAGATACTCGAGGCAAAAGCTAGCAAGACTTGGAGAGCCCTCAGAATTGCTCGAAAATCAAAACTTTCCGTCTTGGATAAGATCGAGGATTGGCAAAAGGTCGACGTCATATTTCAAGAGCAGTCAGAGTCAGAAAAAGCTGAAGGAGAAACAGCTAGCAGCGACAAAATGCCGGAAGATAGACGAACAATTATTTTGACAGGACCGGGCAAAGTCGGTAAATCGACATTATTCTCGATGCTCCTGGAGAAGAATGAAGGTGTATTCGGAAGAGTCGTCCCGCATACTACCCGGGCTCCCAAGGACGGAGAAGTCCAAGGACAAGATTACCAATTCGTAGATGCTAAGGAGTTCAACACTATATTGGACGGAGATTACTTTATCGAGTTCGTTGATCGAGATGGAGTCCAGTACGGAACGCATCGGAAAGCCGCCGAAGCCTTAGAGGAATCTGGAAAAGTCCCTGTCATCCTTTTAGACCTCGAGGTGAGTCGAAACCCACTCTACGTATACCATATATAAACCAGGTTTTACTAACCCTACCCCAAGCGTGCTCAAATGGCCAAAGAAAATGGTTACTCTGCTCGGATCATCTTCATCGCGCCGCCCAGCATCGAGGAACTAGAGGCACGGCTGAAGAAGGCTGGCGTAGCAGAAGAGGACATACAAGGCATGCTCAAGACGGCCCAGGAGGATATCGAGCATTCCAAATCTGGGGAAATATACGATGCGATCATCACGAATGACAACTTAGAAGAGGCGTACAAGGCCCTCGAAGCATTCATCTATAAATCGGAAGCGGAGGCACACGGCGTCAACGGCAACGGCAACGGCAATGAAAACGGTGATGGCAACGAAATGCCTGCGGCCGACGACGTAGCAATGGAAGATGCGGCAAATGGTCAAGATACGTCAACATAAAGAGTCGACTATCTCGTTCGGATGTTTTCACACGGACGCGGGTGAGATTGGGGACATGGCACGAATGAAGTTTCGAGGGATGGGGTATGATATGTGTTAGATGGAAATCACGCCGTCGATATCTATCCCTGGGCTAGGTGCGTCACTTTAGGTACCTAGTTTTGGACCCGACCAAGAGGTATGCTGTACAGAAGAAAAAGGGGGTCATGTTCGAATAGACGTGCTATTAATAGTCATTGAAGATACCCATATAATTAAGCTGATTAAGAGTCTTGAGATAACTTATAATGTAAACGTGATCAGCGTAGGAAATAAAACTGATTGTTATTTATAAATTAAATCCAGACCATTTCCCGTAGACAGGTATTTTCTAATCTCAGACGTCTAAGCCAGACTGGTTCAACAATTAGAAATAGATCAACTTAGGTTAGGCAACCGTTTACACAGCGGGGGGGGGGGGGGGGGGGGGGGGGGGGCATTATTTTTGTGGCCTAATTTAAAAACCCATAACATGTTAATTTTAAACAACAGAGAAAAAAAAAAAAAAAAAATGTGGA